>NC_051276.1:23112473-23127473 GCF_015220745.1 Sebastes umbrosus
ACTTGGGAGGGGGTTGAGAGGAGGTGTGTTGTGTGTTGAAGGTGTGTTGTAGTGAATGTATGGTTTCCTGTCTTAATCTGTGGCCATAGCGCTTCCTGGCCCAACCAATGGCTATTTGGAGGCCAGGGGGTTATGGGTGGTGTTGGTGAGGGTATGTATGGTCGACTGATAGTGTTGTTGTAGGATGATCATATTAGTGTGCATCCAGTTGATAGTGTTGGCCTGAATTTGGCTGCGTGTGTGTTCAGTGGGTGTGGATGGCTTTATGAAAGCTGAGAGTCTATGAACATGCCTCATCATCCCAGGTGGAAATGTTTGTGTAGAAATGGCTGTATCTGCTATGTGTTTGTGGTGTATGGCCTGTATGATTTTGAAATATTGCTTGCTGAGCGTTCTGGTGTGTGGATCTGGTGGGTGATTGAGTGTGGATGTATGTTGTGTGTCCATGGTTGTGGCTGTATGTGTGGTAGGATGGTTGACTAGTGTTCTGCGTTGTGGGATGGACATGAGTGGTTGTGGTGTAGTGTGTGCGTGTGTGTGTGAGAGCCGTGCCGACTTACCTCTGCCACTCGAGGGCACATCCTTTCCTCTGTGTAAAAACATTTGTTAATCGTCAAAAAATTGTGTGGGCTCTTACCTAGGGAATGCAGGTGGAGGTCTCTGGCCTGCTGGTCCTTTTGGGTGGGTGCCGAGGTAGGCCTTGAGGAAGTGGCTTGGTGTATCTCCTGGAAGGTAGATGTGGTAGGAGTTTCCCGGTGGGCCTGCTGAGACAGCTTAGAGGGAGAGGCTTTCCAAAAAAAAACAATCTGCAAATTGTTTGTTAGGTGCAGAAGTCCATGTGTGTGGAGAAAATGGAGGCCTGAAAGCTAGGCCAGAGTGCAGCCTGGTAGAGCCCTCCACAGGACGATTTAAAAAAGGTATTTAGCTTTAATAGGTTAAAATTTTAACAATTAAAACCAAGATAAAAAACAACAATAAAACACAATGGTGTACTTAAAAGGCTAAAAAAGAGTAAAAGGTGTCCTGTGCCGTCGAGTGGTTCCTGACGTTTCGCAGAGTTGCTGCTTCATCAGAGGAATTGTAAGAGTGCCGGCACAGCTCTGGGGGTAGTTAAGTGTTACAGGAAGGGGTGTGAGTCCTTCCTGCAAGCCTCAACTACCCAATCAGTATGTCTGGTTTTCTGGTGGTGTCCTGTGATAGGATGATGAGGCAAGTTTGGGTTTAATTCGGAGGGAAAACTGGTTGTTGTGTTTGATTGGTCCAATAGGGGGTGTGGAAGGGGAGGAGGAGACAAGGAAGTATGTTTTCAGTTTTGGTGGTCTTATGAGAGATATGGTATGTGGTTCTCCTGCTAGAGGTCTGTCCCCACAACCCGGCAGACCAGGGTTTCAAGTCCCCAATGGAACAAAGCATTTTGTGCATCATACAGTTATGTAAAAGGTGTTAAAAACAATAAAATCAATAAATAAATAAAACCAAGTAATAAGAACAGATCAGTGGCACTGGCTGGGTTAGGTTTGGGTTATGGTTGGGGTTGATAGATCCGGTGGAGGTTTGTTTGCACTGGCCTAAAGATCTATATGTAAGTGTGTGTGGCTGTATGATGCTTTATGTGTGAGCTGGTTCCTGTTCCTGTCGGGATGGATGGGTGAGGTGGCCGGAGCAGCTCTCCGCCCCGGGAGGCCCGGGTTCGACTCCCAGACGAGGCGGAGGACCAGGATGTGGTCCCCAAGCTGACGGGGAGCCAATGCTTTTTTGGTGGGACAAGGAGAGAAGGCAGGTAATACTGCACAGGTCCTGAAAGGTCAATAATAAAAGAGTAAATAAATCAATAAAAGAAAATAAATAGAAGGACAGTGCTTAAAAGGCTCCATGGCGGATAAGTAAAATATATGTGGAAGGTCAAGGTAAACATATATCACACATAAATGTATAAAAAACATAATCACACACATAGAGTATCTTAATTTAGAATAAAAGCACTAAAGGAATAAGAAAAAATAAAAAGGACCTGTGCAGTGTCAAGATAAAAGTATATTTTTTATTATTATTGTTTGATTTGTAGTCTTCTCTGGAGGAGGGTCCCAGGTAACACTGTTGGGAAGGAAAATGGGTGAAACAGATGAGGTTGGAGAGGGAGAGGATTAGGTTTGGGGAAGGAAAGGAGATGGAGGATGAGGGGTGGAGAGGGGAAGGGGAAGGAGGTAGAACAGTGGGATTCGGGTTGAGGGGGTCAGGGAAGGAAGGAGAGGGTCAGAAGGGTTGGGGTTAGGGTAAGGGGTAGTGGGGGGTCAGGGATTGGAGGTAAGTGGGGAGGGGACAGATGGGTTAGGGTAAGGAATGAGGTTGAGGGGGAAGGGATCGGGTTAGGGTTATGGTCAGGGTAAGGTATGGGGGTTAGGATTAGGGGTTAGGGTTAGGGGTAGGGGTTAGGGTTAGGGTAAGAGGGTGGGTGGAGGTTAGGGTAAGAAGGTTGAGTCAGGGTAAGGTTAGGGGTTGGGGTTCAAGTAGGGGGTTAGGGTTAGGGTAAGAAGGTAGGGTCAGGGTAAGGTTAGGGGGTTAGGGGTTCACGTAGGAGGTAAGGGTTAGGGGGGTAGGGTTAGGGTTAGGATGAGAGGGTGGGTAAAGGGTTAAGGTTAGGAATTAAATGATGAGGAACTGACGCCACTGTCTGAGGATGAGCTTGGCTGTGGTAGGCGTCCAGATGAGATTATTGGGTTCCGTTATGAAGGTCCTGGGGTGGGATTGCAGGGATATGTTGAAGAGTGCTGATGACCTTGTTAATGTATTGAGGGTGCACCTGTGTTCGGGGCTGAGGTTTGGGGAGAAGTTGATGAGGGGTACATATATTTCAGCATTGGGGAAGGCGACATATGCATGTCTCAGCATGGCTTTTAGTTGTTTGCCGGCGTCCTTGGGGTCCTGGAACCTGTCATTAAAGCCAACTGCGAGGATGATGGTTGCAGTGGTGGGGTTGGGTGCTGTCCTTTTAAAAAGCTTATGGAAGTGCCGGAAGTTGGCATAGGGGTAGCTGTCGAGTTGTAGATCCAGGTTTGAGTGAGATGGGAATTTACTGATGTGGGCGTCGCCCAATACCACATATTGCGTCCGTGTTGTAATGGTCCATTTCTCGGGTCCGTTGTCGTGGCAGGTGGGTTTACAGGGGCCTGGGGAGTAGCTTCTGTCGTGGTCGAAGGAAGGGGGTGTAGGTGAAGAGTTCTTGGGTGTTGGATTCCAGACCTGTGGTAGCGCTGGCTTCCAGAGAGGCCAAGGCAGGCGGCGCGACCCCCAAAAGAGTGCTGAGTGGAGGGCTCAGATAGGGCTTTCAAAGTGGCAATGTTAGCCTTTGGAGTCCCAATCATCATGGGTGTAGCCTCCTGCAGCTGCTCAATTGGGGCCCGCCGCCCGACAAGGCCAGTCCGGTCACCAGCGCCACCTGTGGGTGTGAGAGGGAGAGGAGAGATGGTGTCAATGGTTATAACTGCAAGGTTGTGCTTACTGTGAATGGTGGGGGATGTTATTATATCCAGGCTAGGGGCCTTGTGGTTAGCAGGGTAGATGGGGCTGATCTGCTGGGTAGTCTGGTCGGGCCCCCAGGAGATCCTCTTGGTCCGCTTTGGAAGTGGAGATGAGGTTTCTGCCGGACCGGGGACCTGTTTGGGGTGTCCGGGGCAGTGAAGGGGCAGGTGCTGAGGAGGGAGGGGTCCGTTTGGTAAAGGATATGGTGAGTTGCTTCTGTGGGCGGGGGGCCTGTGGTGGGTCCGGTGGGGGCTGGTTGGGTGCAGGAATGAGTCCTCGAGTTGGTGGTGGGTAGGGAGCAGGGGTTCCTGGTTAACCTGCTGGTGGTGTCGGGTGATGTGTTGGGATCCAAGGGAAAGGGGGGGCCTGTGCGGGGCTGGCAGGGGTGGGAAGTCCACCTCATCTGAGAGCTCCGGGATCGGGGACAGAGAGCTGTCCGACCTGAGGGTAGACTTGGGAGGGGGTTGAGAGGAGGTGTGTTTGGTGTGTTGAAGGTGTGTTGTAGTGAATGTATGGTTTCCTGTCTTAATCTGTGGCCATAGCGCTTCCTGGCCCAACCAATGGCTATTTGGAGGGCCAGGGGGTTATGGGTGGTGTTGGTGAGGGTATGTATGGTCGACTGATAGTGTTGTTGTAGGATGATCATATTAGTGTGCATCCAGTTGATAGTGTTGGCCTGAATTTGGCTGCGTGTGTGTTCAGTGGGTGTGGATGGCTTTATGAAAGCTGAGAGTCTATGAACATGCCTCATCATCCCAGGTGGAAATGTTTGTGTAGAAATGGCTGTATCTGCTATGTGTTTGTGGTGTATGGCCTGTATGATTTTGAAATATTGCTTGCTGAGCGTTCTGGTGTGTGGATCTGGTGGGTGATTGAGTGTGGATGTATGTTGTGTGTCCATGGTTGTGGCTGTATGTGTGGTAGGATGGTTGACTAGTGTTCTGCGTTGTGGGATGGACATGAGTGGTTGTGGTGTAGTGTGTGCGTGTGTGTGTGAGAGCCGTGCCGACTTACCTCTGCCACTCGAGGGCACATCCTTTCCTCTGTGTAAAAACATTTGTTAATCGTCAAAAAATTGTGTGGGCTCTTACCTAGGGAATGCAGGTGGAGGTCTCTGGCCTGCTGGTCCTTTTGGGTGGGTGCCGAGGTAGGCCTTGAGGAAGTGGCTTGGTGTATCTCCTGGAAGGTAGATGTGGTAGGAGTTTCCCGGTGGGCCTGCTGAGACAGCTTAGAGGAGAGGCTTTCCAAAAAAAACAATCTGCAAATTGTTTGTTAGGTGCAAGAAGTCCATGTGTGTGGAGAAAATGGAGGCCTGAAAGCTAGGCCAGAGTGCAGCCTGGTAGAGCCCTCCACAGACGATTTAAAAAGGTATTTAGCTTTAATAGGTTAAAATTTTAACAATTAAAACCAAGATAAAAAACAACAATAAAACACAATGGTGTACTTAAAAGGCTAAAAAAGAGTAAAAGGTGTCCTGTGCCGTCGAGTGGTTCCTGACGTTTCGCAGAGTTGCTGCTTCATCAGAGGAATTGTAAGAGTGCCGGCACAGCTCTGGGGGTAGTTAAGTGTTACAGGAAGGGGTGTGAGTCCTTCCTGCAAGCCTCAACTACCCAATCAGTATGTCTGGTTTCTGGTGGTGTCCTGTGATAGGATGATGAGGCAAGTTTGGGTTTAAATTTCGGAGGGAAAACTGGTTGTTGTGTTTGATTGGTCCAATAGGGGGTGTGGAAGGGGAGGAGGAGACAAGGAAGTATGTTTTCAGTTTTGGTGGTCTTATGAGAGATATGGTATGTGGTTCTCCTGCTAGAGGTCTGTCCCCACACCCGGCAGACCAGGGTTCAAGTCCCCAATGGAACAAAGCATTTTGTGCATCATACAGTTATGTAAAAGGTGTTAAAAACAATAAAATCAATAAATAAATAAAACCAAGTAATAAGAACAGATCAGTGGCACTGGCTGGGTTAGGTTTGGGTTATGGTTGGGGTTGATAGATCCGGTGGAGGTTTGTTTGCACTGGCCTAAAGATCTGTATGTAAGTGTGTGTGGCTGTATGATGCTTTATGTGTGAGCTGGTTCCTGTTCCTGTCGGGATGGATGGGTGAGGTGGCCGGAGCAGCTCTCCGCCCCGGGAGGCCCGGGTTCGACTCCCAGACGAGGCGGAGGACCAGGATGTGGTCCCCAAGCCGACGGGGAGCCAATGCTTTTTTGGTGGGACAAGGAGAGAAGGCAAGGTAATAACTGCACAGGTCCTGAAAGGTCAATAATAAAAGAATAAATAAATCAATAAAAGAAAATAAATAGAAGGACAGTGCTTAAAAGGCTCCATGGCGGATAAGTAAAATATATGTGGAAGGTCAAGGTAAACATATATCACACATAAATGTATAAAAAACATAATCACACACATAGAGTATCTTAATTTAGAATAAAAGCACTAAAAGGAATAAGAAAAAATAAAAAGGACCTGTGCAGTGTCAAGATAAAAGTATATTTTTTATTATTATTGTTTGATTTGTAGTCTTCTCTGGAGGAGGGTCCCAGGTAACACTGTTGGGAAGGAAAATGGGTGAAACAGATGAGGTTGGAGAGGGAAGGATTAGGTTTGGGGAAGGAAAGGAGATGGAGGATGAGGGGTGGAGAGGGGAAGGGGAAGGAGGTAGAACAGTGGGATTCGGGTTGAGGGGGTCAGGGAAGGAAGGAGAGGGTCAGAAGGGTTGGGGTTAGGGTAAGGGGTAGTGGGGGTCAGGGATTGGAGGTAAGTGGGGAGGGGACAGATGGGTTAGGGTAAGGAATGAGGTTGAGGGGACGGGATCGGGTTAGGGTTAAGGTCAGGGTAAGGTATGGGGTTAGGATTAGGGGTTAGGGTTAGGGGTAGGGGTTAGGGTTAGGGTAAGAGGGTGGGTGGAGGTTAGGGTAAGAAGGTTGAGTCAGGGTAAGGTTAGGGGGTTGGGGTTCAAGTAGGGGGTTAGGGTTAGGGTAAGAAGGTAGGGTCAGGGTAAGGTTAGGGGGTTAGGGGTTCAAGTAGGAGGTAAGGGTTAGGGGGGTAGGGTTAGGGTTAGGATGAGAGGGTGGGTAAGGGTTAAGGTTAGGAATTAAATGATGAGGAACTGACGCCACTGTCTGAGGATGAGCTTGGCTGTGGTAGGCGTCCAGATGAGATTATTGGGTTCCGTTATGAAGTCCTGGGGTGGGATTGCAGGGATATGTTGAAGAGTGCTGATGACCTTGTTAATGTATTTGAGGGTGCACCTGTGTTCGGGGCTGAGGTTTGGGGAGAAGTTGATGAGGGGTACATATATTTCAGCATTGGGGAAGGCGACATATGCATGTCTCAGCATGGCTTTTAGTTGTTTGCCGGCGTCCTTGGGGTCCTGGAACCTGTCATTAAAGCCAACTGCGAGGATGATGGTTGCAGTGGTGGGGTTGGGTGCTGTCCTTTTAAAAAGCTTATGGAAGTGCCGGAAGTTGGCATAGGGGTAGCTGTCGAGTTGTAGATCCAGGTTTGAGTGAGATGGGAATTACTGATGTGGGCGTCGCCCAATACCACATATTGCGTCCGTGTTGTAATGGTCCATTTCTCGGGTCCGTTGTCGTGGCAGGTGGGTTTACAGGGGCCTGGGGAGTAGCTTCTGTCGTGGTCGAAGGAAGGGGTGTAGGTGAAGAGTTCTTGGGTGTTGGATTCCAGACCTGTGGTAGCGCTGGCTTCCAGAGAGGCCAAGGCAGGCGGCGCGACCCCAAAAGAGTGCTGAGTGGAGGGCTCAGATAGGGCTTTCAAAGTGGCAGTGTTAGCCTTTGGAGTCCCAATCATCATGGGTGTAGCCTCCTGCAGCTGCTCAATTGGGGCCCGCCGCCCGACAAGGCCAGTCCGGTCACCAGCGCCACCTGTGGGTGTGAGAGGGAGAGGAGAGATGGTGTCAATGGTTATAACTGCAAGGTTGTGCTTACTGTGAATGGTGGGGGATGTTATTATATCCAGGCTAGGGGCCTTGTGGTTAGCAGGGTAGATGGGGCTGATCTGCTGGGTAGTCTGGTCGGGCCCCCAGGAGATCCTCTTGGTCCGCTTTGGAAGTGGAGATGAGGTTTCTGCCGGACCGGGGACCTGTTTGGGTGTCCGGGGCAGTGAAGGGGCAGGTGCTGAGGAGGGAGGGGTCCGTTTGGTAAAGGATATGGTGAGTTGCTTCTGTGGGCGGGGGGGCCTGTGGTGGGTCCGGTGGGGGCTGGTTGGGTGCAGGAATGAGTCCTCGAGTTGGTGGTGGGGTAGGGAGCAGGGGTTCCTGGTTAACCTGCTGGTGGTGTCGGGTGATGTGTTGGGATCCAAGGGAAAGGGGGGGCCTGTGCGGGGCCTGGCAGGGGTGGGAAGTCCACCTCATCTGAGAGCTCCGGGATCGGGGACAGAGAGCTGTCCGACCTGAGGGTAGACTTGGGAGGGGGTTGAGAGGAGGTGTGTTGTGTGTTGAAGGTGTGTTGTAGTGAATGTATGGTTTCCTGTCTTAATCTGTGGCCATAGCGCTTCCTGGCCCAACCAATGGCTATTTGGAGGGCCAGGGGGTTATGGGTGGTGTTGGTGAGGGTATGTATGGTCGACTGATAGTGTTGTTGTAGGATGATCATATTAGTGTGCATCCAGTTGATAGTGTTGGCCTGAATTTGGCTGCGTGTGTGTTCAGTGGGTGTGGATGGCTTTATGAAAGCTGAGAGTCTATGAACATGCCTCATCATCCCAGGTGGAAATGTTTGTGTAGAAATGGCTGTATCTGCTATGTGTTTGTGGTGTATGGCCTGTATGATTTTGAAATATTGCTTGCTGAGCGTTCTGGTGTGTGGATCTGGTGGGTGATTGAGTGTGGATGTATGTTGTGTGTCCATGGTTGTGGCTGTATGTGTGGTAGGATGGTTGACTAGTGTTCTGCGTTGTGGGATGGACATGAGTGGTTGTGGTGTAGTGTGTGCGTGTGTGTGTGAGAGCCGTGCCGACTTACCTCTGCCACTCGAGGGCACATCCTTTCCTCTGTGTAAAAACATTTGTTAATCGTCAAAAAATTGTGTGGGCTCTTACCTAGGGAATGCAGGTGGAGGTCTCTGGCCTGCTGGTCCTTTTGGGTGGGTGCCGAGGTAGGCCTTGAGGAAGTGGCTTGGTGTATCTCCTGGAAGGTAGATGTGGTAGGAGTTTCCCGGTGGGCCTGCTGAGACAGCTTAGAGGAGAGGCTTTCCAAAAAAAACAATCTGCAAATTGTTTGTTAGGTGCAGAAGTCCATGTGTGTGGAGAAAATGGAGGCCTGAAAGCTAGGCCAGAGTGCAGCCTGGTAGAGCCCTCCACAGACGATTTAAAAAGGTATTTAGCTTTAATAGGTTAAAATTTTAACAATTAAAACCAAGATAAAAAACAACAATAAAACACAATGGTGTACTTAAAAGGCTAAAAAAGAGTAAAAGGTGTCCTGTGCCGTCGAGTGGTTCCTGACGTTTCGCAGAGTTGCTGCTTCATCAGAGGAATTGTAAGAGTGCCGGCACAGCTCTGGGGGTAGTTAAGTGTTACAGGAAGGGGTGTGAGTCCTTCCTGCAAGCCTCAACTACCCAATCAGTATGTCTGGTTTCTGGTGGTGTCCTGTGATAGGATGATGAGGCAAGTTTGGGTTTAAATTTCGGAGGGAAAACTGGTTGTTGTGTTTGATTGGTCCAATAGGGGGTGTGGAAGGGGAGGAGGAGACAAGGAAGTATGTTTTCAGTTTTGGTGGTCTTATGAGAGATATGGTATGTGGTTCTCCTGCTAGAGGTCTGTCCCCACACCCGGCAGACCAAGGGTTCAAGTCCCCAATGGAACAAAGCATTTTGTGCATCATACAGTTATGTAAAAGGTGTTAAAAACAATAAAATCAATAAATAAATAAAACCAAGTAATAAGAACAGATCAGTGGCACTGGCTGGGTTAGGTTTGGGTTATGGTTGGGGTTGATAGATCCGGTGGAGGTTTGTTTGCACTGGCCTAAAGATCTGTATGTAAGTGTGTGTGGCTGTATGATGCTTTATGTGTGAGCTGGTTCCTGTTCCTGTCGGGATGGATGGGTGAGGTGGCCGGAGCAGCTCTCCGCCCCGGGAGGCCCGGGTTCGACTCCCAGACGAGGCGGAGGACCAGGATGTGGTCCCCAAGCGGACGGGGAGCCAATGCTTTTTTGGTGGGACAAGGAGAGAAGGCAAGGTAATAACTGCACAGGTCCTGAAAGGTCAATAATAAAAGAATAAATAAATCAATAAAAGAAAATAAATAGAAGGACAGTGCTTAAAAGGCTCCATGGCGGATAAGTAAAATATATGTGGAAGGTCAAGGTAAACATATATCACACATAAATGTATAAAAAACATAATCACACACATAGAGTATCTTAATTTAGAATAAAAGCACTAAAAGGAATAAGAAAAAATAAAAAGGACCTGTGCAGTGTCAAGATAAAAGTATATTTTTTATTATTATTGTTTGATTTGTAGTCTTCTCTGGAGGAGGGTCCCAGGTAACACTGTTGGGAAGGAAAATGGGTGAAACAGATGAGGTTGGAGAGGGAAGGATTAGGTTTGGGGAAGGAAAGGAGATGGAGGATGAGGGGTGGAGAGGGGAAGGGGAAGGAGGTAGAACAGTGGGATTCGGGTTGAGGGGGTCAGGGAAGGAAGGAGAGGGTCAGAAGGGTTGGGGTTAGGGTAAGGGGTAGTGGGGGTCAGGGATTGGAGGTAAGTGGGGAGGGGACAGATGGGTTAGGGTAAGGAATGAGGTTGAGGGGAAGGGATCGGGTTAGGGTTAAGGTCAGGGTAAGGTATGGGGTTAGGATTAGGGGTTAGGGTTAGGGGTAGGGGTTAGGGTTAGGGTAAGAGGGTGGGTGGAGGTTAGGGTAAGAAGGTTGAGTCAGGGTAAGGTTAGGGGGTTAGGGTTAGGGGTTAGGGTTAGGGTAAGAAGGTAGGGTCAGGGTAAGGTTAGGGGGTTAGGGGTTCAAGTAGGAGGTAAGGGTTAGGGTGTTAGGGTTAGGGTTAGGATGAGAGGGTGGGTAAGGGTTAAGGTTAGGAATTAAATGATGAGGAACTGACGCCACTGTCTGAGGATGAGCTTGGCTGTGGTAGGCGTCCAGATGAGATTATTGGGTTCCGTTATGAAGTCCTGGGGTGGGATTGCAGGGATATGTTGAAGAGTGCTGATGACCTTGTTAATGTATTTGAGGGTGCACCTGTGTTCGGGGCTGAGGTTTGGGGAGAAGTTGATGAGGGGTACATATATTTCAGCATTGGGGAAGGCGACATATGCATGTCTCAGCATGGCTTTTAGTTGTTTGCCGGCGTCCTTGGGGTCCTGGAACCTGTCATTAAAGCCAACTGCGAGGATGATGGTTGCAGTGGTGGGGTTGGGTGCTGTCCTTTTAAAAAGCTTATGGAAGTGCCGGAAGTTGGCATAGGGGTAGCTGTCGAGTTGTAGATCCAGGTTTGAGTGAGATGGGAATTTACTGATGTGGGCGTCGCCCAATACCACATATTGCGTCCGTGTTGTAATGGTCCATTTCTCGGGTCCGTTGTCGTGGCAGGTGGGTTTACAGGGGCCTGGGGAGTAGCTTCTGTCGTGGTCGAAGGAAGGGGTGTAGGTGAAGAGTTCTTGGGTGTTGGATTCCAGACCTGTGGTAGCGCTGGCTTCCAGAGAGGCCAAGGCAGGCGGCGCGACCCCAAAAGAGTGCTGAGTGGAGGGCTCAGATAGGGCTTTCAAAGTGGCAGTGTTAGCCTTTGGAGTCCCAATCATCATGGGTGTAGCCTCCTGCAGCTGCTCAATTGGGGCCCGCCGCCCGACAAGGCCAGTCCGGTCACCAGCGCCACCTGTGGGTGTGAGAGGGAGAGGAGAGATGGTGTCAATGGTTATAACTGCAAGGTTGTGCTTACTGTGAATGGTGGGGGATGTTATTATATCCAGGCTAGGGGCCTTGTGGTTAGCAGGGTAGATGGGGCTGATCTGCTGGGTAGTCTGGTCGGGCCCCCAGGAGATCCTCTTGGTCCGCTTTGGAAGTGGAGATGAGGTTTCTGCCGGACCGGGGACCTGTTTGGGTGTCCGGGGCAGTGAAGGGGCAGGTGCTGAGGAGGGAGGGGTCCGTTTGGTAAAGGATATGGTGAGTTGCTTCTGTGGGCGGGGGGCCTGTGGTGGGTCCGGTGGGGGCTGGTTGGGTGCAGGAATGAGTCCTCGAGTTGGTGGTGGGGTAGGGAGCAGGGGTTCCTGGTTAACCTGCTGGTGGTGTCGGGTGATGTGTTGGGATCCAAGGGAAAGGGGGGGCCTGTGCGGGGCTGGCAGGGGTGGGAAGTCCACCTCATCTGAGAGCTCCGGGATCGGGGACAGAGAGCTGTCCGACCTGAGGGTAGACTTGGGAGGGGGTTGAGAGGAGGTGTGTTGTGTGTTGAAGGTGTGTTGTAGTGAATGTATGGTTTCCTGTCTTAATCTGTGGCCATAGCGCTTCCTGGCCCAACCAATGGCTATTTGGAGGGCCAGGGGGTTATGGGTGGTGTTGGTGAGGGTATGTATGGTCGACTGATAGTGTTGTTGTAGGATGATCATATTAGTGTGCATCCAGTTGATAGTGTTGGCCTGAATTTGGCTGCGTGTGTGTTCAGTGGGTGTGGATGGCTTTATGAAAGCTGAGAGTCTATGAACATGCCTCATCATCCCAGGTGGAAATGTTTGTGTAGAAATGGCTGTATCTGCTATGTGTTTGTGGTGTATGGCCTGTATGATTTTGAAATATTGCTTGCTGAGCGTTCTGGTGTGTGGATCTGGTGGGTGATTGAGTGTGGATGTATGTTGTGTGTCCATGGTTGTGGCTGTATGTGTGGTAGGATGGTTGACTAGTGTTCTGCGTTGTGGGATGGACATGAGTGGTTGTGGTGTAGTGTGTGCGTGTGTGTGTGAGAGCCGTGCCGACTTACCTCTGCCACTCGAGGGCACATCCTTTCCTCTGTGTAAAAACATTTGTTAATCGTCAAAAAATTGTGTGGGCTCTTACCTAGGGAATGCAGGTGGAGGTCTCTGGCCTGCTGGTCCTTTTGGGTGGGTGCCGAGGTAGGCCTTGAGGAAGTGGCTTGGTGTATCTCCTGGAAGGTAGATGTGGTAGGAGTTTCCCGGTGGGCCTGCTGAGACAGCTTAGAGGAGAGGCTTTCCAAAAAAAACAATCTGCAAATTGTTTGTTAGGTGCAGAAGTCCATGTGTGTGGAGAAAATGGAGGCCTGAAAGCTAGGCCAGAGTGCAGCCTGGTAGAGCCCTCCACAGACGATTTAAAAAGGTATTTAGCTTTAATAGGTTAAAATTTTAACAATTAAAACCAAGATAAAAACAACAATAAAACACAATGGTGTACTTAAAAGGCTAAAAAAGAGTAAAAGGTGTCCTGTGCCGTCGAGTGGTTCCTGACGTTTCGCAGAGTTGCTGCTTCATCAGAGGAATTGTAAGAGTGCCGGCACAGCTCTGGGGGTAGTTAAGTGTTACAGGAAGGGGTGTGAGTCCTTCCTGCAAGCCTCAACTACCCAATCAGTATGTCTGGTTTCTGGTGGTGTCCTGTGATAGGATGATGAGGCAAGTTTGGGTTTAAATTTCGGAGGGAAAACTGGTTGTTGTGTTTGATTGGTCCAATAGGGGGTGTGGAAGGGGAGGAGGAGACAAGGAAGTATGTTTTCAGTTTTGGTGGTCTTATGAGAGATATGGTTTGTGGTTCTCCTGCTAGAGGTCTGTCCCCACACCCGGCAGACCAAGGTTCAAGTCCCCAATGGAACAAAGCATTTTGTGCATCATACAGTTATGTAAAAGGTGTTAAAAACAATAAAATCAATAAATAAATAAAACCAAGTAATAAGAACAGATCAGTGGCACTGGCTGGGTTAGGTTTGGGTTATGGTTGGGGTTGATAGATCCGGTGGAGGTTTGTTTGCACTGGCCTAAAGATCTGTATGTAAGTGTGTGTGGCTGTATGATGCTTTATGTGTGAGCTGGTTCCTGTTCCTGTCGGGATGGATGGGTGAGGTGGCCGGAGCAGCTCTCCGCCCCGGGAGGCCCGGGTTCGACTCCCAGACGAGGCGGAGGACCAGGATGTGGTCCCCAAGCGGACGGGGAGCCAATGCTTTTTTGGTGGGACAAGGAGAGAAGGCAAGGTAATAACTGCACAGGTCCTGAAAGGTCAATAATAAAAGAATAAATAAATCAATAAAGGAAATAAATAGAAGGACAGTGCTTAAAAGGCTCCATGGCGGATAAGTAAAATATATGTGGAAGGTCAAGGTAAACATATATCACACATAAATGTATAAAAAACATAATCACACACATAGAGTATCTTAATTTAGAATAAAAGCACTAAAAGGAATAAGAAAAAATAAAAAGGACCTGTGCAGTGTCAAGATAAAAGTATATTTTTTATTATTATTGTTTGATTTGTAGTCTTCTCTGGAGGAGGGTCCCAGGTAACACTGTTGGGAAGGAAAATGGGTGAAACAGATGAGGTTGGAGAGGGAAGGATTAGGTTTGGGGAAGCAAAGGAGATGGAGGATTAGGGGTGGAGAGGGGAAGGGGAAGGAGGTAGAACAGTGGGATTCGGGTTGAGGGGGTCAGGGAAGGAAGGAGAGGGTCAGAAGGGTTGGGGTTAGGGTTAGGGGTAGTGGGGGGTCAGGGATTGGAGGTAAGTGGGGAGGGGGACAGATGGGTTAGGGTAAGGAATGAGGTTGAGGGGAAGGGATCGGGTTAGGGTTAAGGTCAGGGTAAGGTATGGGGTTAGGATTAGGGGTTAGGGTTAGGGGTAGGGGTTAGGGTTAGGGTAAGAGGGTGGGTGGAGGTTAGGGTAAGAAGGTTGAGTCAGGGTAAGGTTAGGGGGTTGGGGTTCAAGTAGGGGGTTAGGGTTAGGGTAAGAAGGTAGGGTCAGGGTAAGGTTAGGGGGTTAGGGGTTCAAGTAGGAGGTAAGGGTTAGGGGGGTAGGGTTAGGGTTAGGATGAGAGGGTGGGTAAGGGTTAAGGTTAGGAATTAAATGATGAGGAACTGACGCCACTGTCTGAGGATGAGCTTGGCTGTGGTAGGCGTCCAGATGAGATTATTGGGTTCCGTTATGAAGTCCTGGGGTGGGATTGCAGGGATATGTTGAAGAGTGCTGATGACCTTGTTAATGTATTTGAGGGTGCACCTGTGTTCGGGGCTGAGGTTTGGGGAGAAGTTGATGAGGGGTACATATATTTCAGCATTGGGGAAGGCGACATATGCATGTCTCAGCATGGCTTTTAGTTGTTTGCCGGCGTCCTTGGGGTCCTGGAACCTGTCATTAAAGCCAACTGCGAGGATGATGGTTGCAGTGGTGGGGTTGGGTGCTGTCCTTTTAAAAGCTTATGGAAGTGCCGGAAGTTGGCATAGGGGTAGCTGTCGAGTTGTAGATCCAGGTTTGAGTGAGATGGGAATTTACTGATGTGGGCGTCGCCCAATACCACATATTGCGTCCG
>NC_051276.1:23132473-23139887 GCF_015220745.1 Sebastes umbrosus
AAATAGTAGAAAAAGAATCTCATGACGAGGTCCACTTTATTGACGTCTCCAAAGCTTTCAGCCACATCTCATGGCCTTCTTCATGGAAACGGCATGGTAACTGATGTAACTGAAAGCTTCTGGAACACTAAGTAAGTAATGAGAATTATTTCGTCTAAGTAAATGTAATAGATTTTGATGTAAAATGACAGCAAAATAAAAGACAATTATGTATTTTAGTGTCATTTAGTGATGAATTTGCGTACTTTTTGGAGTATTAACATTTTTCTTCAATTGTTAGATGCTTCAGAGATGATTTGCCTCTAAAGTAGGACTTGATAAGTGTATGAAAGCAGTGATGTTGGGTTGTCAAGTTGTGGTAGCAGCTATTATTAGTGACTTAATTTTTCACTGTCACATTTTCATTTTCGCGAGACGTTCACAGCTGGCAGCCGCGGAGCTGGAGCTAAGCTAATTTTCACTTGCTTATTAGGACGCTTCCTTACTGCCATTTAATAAAAAGTAATAAGATTGGAGGCCATGTTTTACAGGGTCGTGTCTTAGAGCTTAATTCTCCACCTGATGTCTGCTTGCCTTTCATACAAGAGTGCATATCAGCGTCAGCATCATGCAGAAAGCTCTCGCCGATGATTTTCCACTTGATTTACCACAGCTGATTGATAGTGTCGCCGCAAACGAGAAGAAAATGAAAGATGTTTGGATATTTTCTCGACCGTCAGGAAGAGAGACAAACACGCAATCATCTCTTTGTATGTCAACATTCACAAACATGCACACACACATGATCCGTCTTCCTCTCTGGGTAAAACACACACCTACATATGTTGCTGCTGTCTCAACGGATGGAGCGAGAGGAGGGCCTCATTTGCCAAAGTGTCGACGCTGGACCGATTGCGGCGGGGTGATGAATGGCTGATCGAGGCTCAGCGGGGGTGCAGAGGAAACAATTAGTGCCATGTTGATCTCTCCTCTTCTCCTCCGCCCTCCATCCATCCCTCATCCCCCTGTTCTCTCCCTCTGATTCTCTTTAGCGTTCTCCCAGTCAATCATTGTCTCTCTCTTCCCATCCCATCAGCCGGACCAGTCCACCGTCTGTCTCCTCCTCTCTCTCTCTCTCCGTACCTCAATGAATTTGCGCCACACGGCCATTAGTATTAATATGCATCTTGAGGGAAGAGAGGGAACAGGCATAAATGAATAAAGATGGAAATAGGGAACAGGCGGATGAGGGTTGGCGAGAGGACAATGAAGTGTCTCGTCCCTGTGATGCCAACATCATTAATGTTAGCTGCTGGTGGAGTCGGAGCGAGCGAGGCAGAGGGACAGAGAGAGAGAGAGTGGGGACAGGTGAATTAGAAATAAAGGCGCAGATGAACAGGTGAGATTGTTCTGGAAGGAGGTGAAGGGGCACGCTTCAGAAAGTGTGATGCATGTGCAGGGACATAATTTCCATTGGGGATGGGAAAAACATGCCCCCCTACCTTTTCAAAATCTTACTTTTTAAAAGCTATCTCTACCACGTCATCTCAACGTTTCTAAATCATTTAATCTATGTATTAATTTACAGTTAATATTCTCCTAAAAGGACGTCGTTTGCCAGTTAAACTTCCTAAGAAAAAACAGTATGCAAACGGTAATAAAGGAGTGTATGTTGAAGTACATTGGATTTATTGTTTTTACTTTTGTTTTTTTTACTGTGGAATTGGTATTGTTTTATACTTCTGGTGAATATAATTCAATCAATCTTATTTCCATATACATATTTTGTATATACACTTCGCTTTGTTAACACCTTATTTTGAAAACCGGACGTAGTCACACGTGTATACTTCCGCTAACTTTGCCAAGTCAGCTCCATTCTCTTTATACATCCATGGTTAGCTCCATCGGGGCCGTTTCAATGCATTTAACATGACATCAGACATCCCAAAAGCAAAGTGCTATGTTAGTAAAGATGGAAATACAACATAATCTGGAATAAAGTATCAGGGCTCAGAGCTGTTAGTTCAATAATTAACATAGCATTTCTAATGTTTTGTTATACTACCTTTATTATGAAAAGCATGATGTATTTGGTTGAATACCCTCTGACTTCTTTGTGTCACCCCAACCTCTAAAACCTAACTTACACTCTTGTGCACGTATGTGTGTTTAAAAGTGTATGTGTAAGCGTGTGTGTTGGAGCTCCCATACCCGGTACAGGACACATTGTATTAAGTGTGTCGGTCCCACAACGAGGTCAGGCTGATGAATGGCCACTCCTCCCTAAAGTGCTCAGCATGACCAATCTGTTTCTGTCACCCTACCACTCAGTGGACAACAATAAGTGTGTGTACAGTATATCCACACTGTTAGTGTGTGCGCTTTCTGCATACATGCATATATTCACCTTGTGTTTATCTTTGCACATATGCATGAACTATAGGTGTTTATGAATGCATTCACGTTTCTGTATAATAAGAAGAGTGCGTGTCATGTGCATGTGTGTGTGGACTTGTGGACGACAGTTGCAGCAGGTGTCAGGCGATTCTGCTTTGTAGTTACGGAGGCCGGGCAGATAAATCGCTCTCACCGAGTCACTGATCATCACTACAAATAGGTCATGACATAAACAGGCTAAAGGGGGAAGCTGGAAGCAGCAGAGACCATCCCATAACTGAAAATGTACAAGTCTGATCTCAGCAGGTGGAAAAAAAAAGTAGCCATGTGTGCTTTTAAAGTTTCATTTAAGGCAAGACGGTGAAACTTAGCTGAGTCTCGCTTTGTGATCGGTGTTTTTGATTTAGGTGAAGAGTTCTTATATTCACAACAAAGTCTAAACAAACTGTCCCCTAAATTGTCCGTGTATTATTCTGGTAATACACAATGTGTGTTCATCCGTGACCGTTTATGTCTTGTTAAATTGTCCTTGAGGGGAAATACTGACTCATTGTTTTATAAATTGCTCTAAATAAGATCCTCCATCAAAGTCTAATTTTTGGGGGGGGTAATATGAGCAGGAAACACAGATTAGCTTGACCTCTGCATCTCTACTTTTCAACCACTCTATTTCAATGTCAGCTAAAGTCCTTCTCTAAGGAAACATATTTACCCGACTTTTGGTAAAGAGCATTTTATTCTCACTCAATAGCTATCTTAGCTTTGTCCGAACAACAATAAGCCATACAATTACAGTTCGGCATATTTAAATAAACCAACAACAACTACCAACAGCCAAAGTTCTTACAACCTTAAATGATGTATTGTCACCGGTTACATTGTCAAAATGAGAAAAATAACAGCTTCAATTCCTGAGGAGCTACGTTAGCATCTTATCATTAGTGATTGTTGCGTCCAATTACTTAACGTTATAGTTCCCTCAAAAAATGTCTAACGAAGATACACATCAGAGGGGATTTAGAATTGGGTGGCTAACTGAAACATGAGTATGTATATGCTGTATATCAGCGTATTCCCTGCATTACATCACTGCTTAGATGACAAACCTAATCCGTGCATTACCAAAGATTACGTTTCATGACATCTTGAAACACCACCGCACAAAGTAACCTAAATCTATAGCTAATATAAGTCTTCATTACTCTACCACGAAAAAATTCATCACTTGACATGACTGAGTCTCACGCCACTCAACGATAAAATATGCAGCTTGTACAACAAACTGGCAACCACTTGTTGTGAAGTGAATACAATTGAACGGAGGAGGGAGAGGGCGACATCTAGCGGCTGAATGTTATCAATGTTATCAATAGTACCTTTCAGTAAAGACTAATTTATGAGAAAGTCTGTCGAGATATTGTAAATAAAATACCCACTTTCCAGTTTATGAGGCACATCTAACTAAACTAATGCGATCTACCCATTTATATCAATGAGGATAGATTAAATATTAGCAACACCTCTCACTTGAATGTATAATTCAACAGCAGCACAAACTCCAGCCCCCAAATGACAATAAAGTTGAATCAACACCTCTCTGAAACAAAAACTGAACATTATAACGATATAAATCCTTAAATGTAAAATATTAATGTATTTCTATATCTTATATATACCTGTGGTGTTATACAGATACCTTTGGGAGGCATGTAGGTGATATGGTTTTCAGGTTATTATTATGAGCCCTATAATCTTTGTTAATGTTGTAATATGACGGCTGAGTTGGAGACAGAGACATAGAGACAGACGGAGAGAAAGCACCGCCATAATGAGAATCATGCCCCAATTCATTTTACTCAGGTAGTTAATTCAATGCAATTCACCACACTCACACACTTATCTGAAGTGCTTTAGAAGAATATGGTAGATATAATATCTCATTCCACTGACAAAATGAAAACGGAGGGGCGGCAGACAAAAGAGACAGAAGCGAGAAGTTTTTTTGGGGTTTTTTTAAAACTAGAGTCTGAAGCAGAGCTTCATTTCAACACCATGGTCCACTTATACAAATTACTTTTCATTTTCATTCTCGTGGCGTGCACTAACTGTCTTCACTGGTTGAAGGTTTTTTTTGTGTCACCCTCTTAGTTTCACTGCACCACATCAGAGGAGGGACTGTCTGTCATAGAGAAACTCACATAAATGCAAGCACACAGCTGGACGAGTCTTCTCTGTCACTGTTTGACGGATTTTGATGTTTGTCTTTGTCAGACTCAGTGGATTAAAAACACTGGACTTGGCCTTCTTCAGAGTTATCTCACAACCAAGCAGGATGGATATACTGCAAAGGTCAAGCTGATTTTTAACAATTAGGTGGAAAAAAATAAGTCGTAGGCTTGTTTTTAGTAGCTTCCAGTGGCTCGATGTATAATGTCATGCAATGGCGTGACAAATTAATCCCAACTTTAATCCCAGATGTTCACAATGATTTTACTATAGAAGGGCAGTGCATGCCAGAAAGTTAACATTTCTTTAAAGGGCAGCTGGTAATGTTTTATTTTATGGGTCTCCTAATTTCCTAAGAATTTCCAATAACTTTCCTGGAAAGAGCAAAATAATTTGGTACTAATTTTGGGAAAATAGTGACAGAGTTCTCATACAGTTGAATGAATTTAGTTAGTTAAATTGATTTCATAAGCGTTTGTGGGGCATGTTCAGCTCACCTGTAGAAGACTCTAGGTTATACTTACAATTATGTGAAATTAATCAATTGGAAGTGTACCAATAGAACATTGTCTCCATTTACCATGCAGGTACAAAATTAGTAAAAAAAAAAAATGACATACAGTAGTATGAATTTACAGTTTCCAATCAGTTCCTTTCTAGGAAGTTTTTTGGAATCTTAAAATCTTTGCACGTTAAAATTTATGAAAAACTGATTTTGTGGGTTCTTATGAATGCTTGTATACCCTTGCAGAACATTTGTGCGGGGGAAAAACCATTTGGATGGACCTCAATTTCAGCGGCTTTCTGTCTGCGGAAATATAAGTTTGACCAGTGAAATCCTTGGTTCCAAATGATTGCTGTCATTCTGCATAATAATTAGCCATGTGTTTCTGTTTGTTGCATGGAGAATGTGTATTTTTGGAACAATGGGGTAACGGACTGTCGGTCCAATGGTACATTTTTCGGACTATTGGTGGTTCGGAGTAAAGGTCAGTCCCTTTCTCAACAACCAATAATGTACGACAAACACTGCAACGACTACCTCAACAATCAAATAAAGGACAATGTATGGCTTGAGATCTCCCAACAGCTGGGATATAATGGAGATGGTAATGTAGCTGATATGCACTTGCTAATGTTATATGTTGGTCACAGAACAGGGTCTCGCCACAACAGCTAACGTTGGCATCACATTTGGGTCAGATTAGTTTCTGTATTGTGTAGCGTTACCCCTTAGACATACTCTGTCTGGAGTGGACACGGCACTATTTAGGAGGAAACTCATTGTGCCTCATAGACAAAACTGGAAGACAGCAATGCGGATAATTAACACCGGACCCAGTGTGCATAGATGTCAATGTGGAAATTTCCAGAAATGCTGAGAATGGTGAGAAACGGCTTCTACTTTCCTCTCTGCAGTTCACAGAAGACATTTGAATTTGAAAAGACACATGTTCCATACATTTCAAAACCTTGTAGTTGGCAAGCATGAAGGGCTTGAAACTCGTTGAAACGTAAAAAACACTGAATTTTTTAGCTTTTAAAACTGAGGGAGTTAGGTGTTCATTAATGAAAGAGCCACACGAGTGGCTGTAGAAAAGCTCTCCGGACCTGTGCGGCCATTATGGTGAGCCCTCCTGGAAATATAGAGAGGGAGAGAGGGGCTTGAATGAGCTCTTGTCAAGGTAATGTGCGTGGGAGTAGTGTGTGTCTGTGTGTGTGTTTGCGAGCACAGGCCAGCAAGTGAATGAGTGACTGAATGAGTGAAAGAGAATCACAGAGGATAGATGGACAGCAGGGAGAGGGGTATTCTCCGGGTGATCTTCCTCACAGTGCTGATGGAGGTCCCAAATGTTTTTTGTCTCTTTGTCTGCACAAATATGTGTGCATTTGTTCTTAAATGTGTATATACACATGTGAGTCATCTTAACTTCCTGTATTGTGCATGAGTAGCCAACATTGTTATGGTTACAACTGCCCAGTTGTCTGTGTGTATGTGTGTGTTCCAGTCTCCGTTATTTGTGTGTGTCTGTGGTGGGTGTTACGAGGGTTGCTGACAGTGACAGAGAAGCAGGACACTGGGTAATGGAGTTTGTACCAGTCGAGAGTGCATCACACTGACAGATGCTAGTCCCCTCGGACACCGTGGGGGAGGAAGTGTTCATTCACTCTCATTGCCACCTCGTGGGAGGGCCTGGAGTACCACTACACACACACACACACACACACAGAAATAGAGACAGTGATAGGTTACACCGTACACACAGTCATTGGGCGGGCGGAAAGAGGCTAGAGGAACACATACAACCTGTACAGTACACATTACAAACACAGTTATAGGAGGGTAATGTGGCTTCACTAATATTTATACCCTTTGTTAACCACCTTATTTTGAAAACCGGACGTAGTCACACATGTATACATCCACTAACTTGCGTCTCTAGCTCTCCCCGTCAGCTCCGTTATCTTTATACATCCATGGTCAGCTCCATCGGGGCCGTTTGAATGCATTTAACATAATGTCAGTATATGGGTGCTCTACCGTTGTAGTTGTAGCGCCACGGAGATGAGAGTGACGGCTGGCTTGACCGCACGTTACGATAACGTTTCCTGTCCATGACAGAGTTAGTATGCAGCTTTAGCCGTGATGTCTAGCGCTGCTTTTCCTGCAGTGTGAGAAACCCAAAGTGTTTCCATTCTTTACTGTATGTGTAGTGTTTAACATACTTTGGATTTAAAGTGTGAGGATGCAGGTCATGGCTCACTTCGGCTTTGTTTTCCTTGAAACGGATATGATGTCATGTTACTG
>NC_051276.1:23139900-23147400 GCF_015220745.1 Sebastes umbrosus
CACAGACGTGTTCACCGTTTGAAATCCGTTTTTAGGTTGTATGTACAATATCTTATATTGCCAAACCCTGTAAAGAATATCCTCTCAACACAAAGCCTTGATACTTAGGGGAAATATTCCTTGCTGATTGTATGGATTAGGGACATAGTCCTTGTCAAATGTTTCATGGTCAGCCAGGATTAAGAAGGTGCTATGTTAGGAGTACATTAAATTTGCTAGCTTTCTCGTGTGTTTTGTTTTTGGCAGTTGCGGACAATAGAGTAAGAAAATGGCCCTGCATATTTTCAAGATTTTGCTGTCTTATAACGTTTGTTCGACACAACACTCTCATCACTACTGGAGATCTCTCTCTGTTGGTCAAGGCTTGGTTTTTAGATGCTGTCATCCATGTAATGGATGAATTACGTCCATACAGTGAAGTCATTTGTATTCCTCTATACTCTGACGGCAGACTTATACTGAATTATTGTATGTGTAAATTGTTTTGTCCTGAGGTAGGCTTCTAGGTTTAATACTCAGCGTTTGACAGAGACATGAGTTCTTATTGTCAACTCAGCACAGTAGGAACAGCTCTGTATCTGTTCATGTGAATCAATATAGTATACTAGTCTGAATAATATGCAAACAGAAAGAACAAAGGAATCTCAGCCATTTTGACATGGTTTTTCTTCCATTATTTGAAAGAGCTATTGGTTTGTTTCCTTTTTTTTCTTTCTGTCCTACCTTTTTATGATGGGACGATTAATCTGTGATCGTTGTTCTCTGCATTGGTTGGGGTTAAATGCAGTCTTGGAACAAGTTTTCCTCGTTTGTCAATCCTAATTCATGGTGTTGACGTAGGTGCGGCACAGCTAGATTAAGGCTAAGAGGTAAATGTTGTTAGAGGTAGCTGGTGATCCAAAGTATTGATGCACTTTGCAGAGTTTAGTGGGCGGGATGGGTGTTGTCCCCATTGAGAAAATGTGCTATTTTCTGTCTTAATTCTGGTGCAGCAGTGTCAGAGTAGTGCTAGCTTCAGAACAACGATTTTCCTCCAAGTAAACATGTTGTGAACGTGATGAGACTCTGCAATCACGTGAATACTATTGGCTACAAGTCATGCCTATGGCAACGCATTTTATCTATACTGTTTGAACCCTGGGTATCATTGGGATGGGGGTGTTGTTAGTATATAGGGACTTGGGTTTTACTTCCATGGTGATTTAAAGGAATCTGCTTTCACAGTAAATACATAAAAGGCACTTAGAAGGCCTGATTGGTTATCCTGTCATATTTAGTGGATTTAAAGCTCAGCTGGGTGCTATCCTGCTTTCTTATTTGCCATCCAGCTGTTTTTGAAAAGCACCTGCTATATGCTTTGATTTTGTCCCAGCTGGTCCATGCTGAATTTATGTCAGTGACATGGGTTTGATTATATCCCAGTTTCCATATAATTTTCTACTTTGTGTGCGTTTGGTGGGAAATATTGTTGCTTATATCTAATGTTAAGAGTGCAGTCCCTTTTTATTCCACTGAATGTGCGGTCATTGTCTTCACTCGTTGACAGTCAAGATAGCAAACCAAAACGTAGGGAATTTGCAAAAATCGGTATAGCTAGCTTTTCGTTATCTTTGTGTGCAAAGGTTTATCACAAACACTTTTGGTCTTCACACCCACAGTCAACCTCTACAGTACTTTTTAGATGAATGTTTTCTAAGTCAAGTTTATTTTTTGTTGGCCGCTGATGTAGTGTGCAGGATCGACAGCTGATCTGACCTCAGTAAAATCAGCCGCCGACTAATTTGAATCTGCCTATGACGATTCTTGCCCTTCACCTAGAAAAAAGGAGGAAATGCATACCTTCTTGTTAGTAATGTTTTTGAGTAATAGGTACAAACTGCTCAAACAATTTTGTGCCAAGAGTTCGCACCAAAGACTAATAGGTGATTTTTAACCGTACGTTTTGAGTGTATTGCATAATTGAATGCTCATTTAGAAGAATAGGTTCTTCATTTGACGTAGGAGTAGTTTATTTGCAAGGAATGTACATTTCCCAGCTTATAACAATCACTTGTGTAAAATTTGAACAATTTGCGAAGAAGACATTAAGCAGCGAAGTCATAAATAACATAATATATTAAGCCATACAAAAGCTGACAATATAAAAGTTGTGCAATAGGTATTGTAATTGTTTAAAAGCCAATGTAAACAAAAGAGAGAATACTTCACAAAAAGTGGCATCTTGAACTTAGTGCCTTGCCACAAGCTTTACATTTTCGATTCTGGCACTTAGATTCCTGTGCCTCTTTCATTTTGTAATGGATTGAATAGAGAGATTATGATAGAATATGGCCACATCCTTTATTGTAAAGTGGTACCAAGAATGAATAGAAATTAATTCTTGTCCATTTTGTAGTTTTTGCAGCTCCAGTCCTGTGCCCTCGCTTTTTATAATTTGATCTGGGATTTTTTGTCATGGAATGGACAACTGATTTTAAGGTTTAGCTGATTTTGTAGCAATTGATTACAATCAAATGAGGCAGACTTGTTCCCCGCAAGCCATCGCCCTGTGTTCAGAGACTATACTGTATCCCTCCTCTCCAACCACTGAGGACAATCTTAACAATGTACCGTAGTTTTAGGCATTTAAATGAAGGAAGGAGATGCATGAGAAACACAAATCTACTTCCTCTCTGGAGCATCTGGCAAGGGAACAGCTGCTTGGGTATTTAGCAGATAATAAACTGAATATTTGTGGAGAAAAAAAAACCCTTACCCTCATATACTGTAGCTGAATTGCACGTTGCTCAACCTCAAAAATTGTATGAAATTGCCAATGGATAATTTTCGTAACTTGATTTTTTTTTTGTGTTTGTGTCATCGATTGTGCACTTACAGTTTTTTGTTGATAGTAAATACCAATTCCATCCGGGAAGTCTAGTTTATCTCTGTAGTTACCCTTAAGGGACTCAGCTATAACGGCCTCAATCACTTCGGAAGGGACCTTTTCCCTTGAATGGTGCTTTTAGACTAGTCCGATTCTTCTTTTATTTATCAAACGAGTCCATGTAAATCATCATAGGTGAATGGAGGGGAAATTGTTAAAATGCTTTTTCATGAACTATAGTTACTTTTGTGACACACAACCAACTGAACTTGACACACACACTCGAATCGACTCTTAGTTCCACACCTCTGAGAGGAACAGGAGATGCATTATGGCCACAAGTAATCAAAGGAAGTGTTTACAGGGAAGGCTGTCAGACTACTTTTTGAAATTGCAGCTCGTCCTATTCTTTTTATAATAAACTCCTTCAGGTAGTTTACAAACACTGATACAGGCTTAGAAAAAAATCTTAAGTCTTCCATAGCTTTTCTGTCAGTTTCTGTCCACTGTGTATTATAAGAAAAAAGCAATAACCTTTTAAAAGCGGTGTATTGGGATCATCAAGCCTATTGAATATTGGCCTGTCATATATCAAACAAAGTGAATGTCAGGGAAGCTGTTGAATTGAGTCGACCAGGACAATTGATATTGATTTTATTTTTTATATATTTTCTGAAACTTTGGACAGGTTTGACTTTCCTTTTCAGAAAAATATATATATAAATGAAAAAGTGGTGTATGCTTGCTGGCGTTCTAAATGCTCATCGAAATCCAGTGGTAGTCGGTAAACTGCACACAAGGACTGTAGCGTGTAGTTCAGTCATCAAACTCAGTGGCACTGTTCAGACAGAGTTGCACCTCCAGCTGTGTCAAAACTATGAAAGGGATTTGGGGCTGTAAAAGCCACTGTTTGGGAGCGGGGCTATCTGTTGTCATGTTGAGGTTCGGTGGTCTCCTTTGGCTCCTCAGGCAGCCGAGACTGTAGTTGTGGGTTGTTCAGGACAAAGGGGACTTTTTAGGTGTCAAGCTATTGTTCCTTTTACAACTCCCTAAACTCTGCACTATAACGTCTCTGGCTCATATGTATTTGGTGACAAGGCAAAAAACAAACTTAGAACTCAGGGTATATAGTGTTAAAAGTGGTCTCATTGGACATACTACTTATGTCCATAGTATAATCGTGCACTTCTCTTCAGGTGGGGAAACAAGTCCTCAGTCAGTGGTTTCCCAAACATTCTGCCTCAAGGTCTCAATGAGCCCATATTTTCCACAGAGCTGAAGCTTGTGTGAGCGCTGGAGACCACGAACCGAACCATGACAGTAAAAAAATGCCCCAAACTCCTGTTTTGTCCACTCTACAACACAACCTCACAACCCAACTGTGAACCTCAGAACTCTACTGTTTTGTACAACTATGAAGTAAATGAAGCTAGCTAGAGCTGATGTTGTATCTATTGCCATTTATGAATTTATTTTATAGCATGAATAAAATATATTTATTCAAATTATATATTTTACTCATAATCATTCTGTGCTGCTTCGTTTTGGTTCTTAAGCTTGTAAATTGCTTTTTTATGATATAAAAAATGTCATAGAATAATGCGTTTGTAAAATAAAGACTCTCATTTGGCTCGGATTGTCTTTTGTGTCTCTCAAAAGTGGATTTATTTACTGATGTACTTACGTGTGCATGCAACCATCCTTTAGTAGCCTTGTTTACAATGTGTTGAACAAAAAGGCATCCAATATGTGGTCTAAATGTGTTGCTAGCATGAATGGAATTCACATTATGCTGCAGTAATGTTGTATATGAATGCCATCTGGAGGAATAGGGGGATGTATGTGCAACTTTGACCCTCTAGAGGGAGCTAGAGCATACAAATGCACATTAAAAGTTACAACATCTTTAGTGCCAGAAACTGCAGTTTAATGTAAAATATATCTCAATCAATTGCCATTGTGACTTAAAAGACAAGGCTGTGAAAATTTCACTATTAAAATGTTACAAATACAAACAGCCTTGAGCAAATAAGCACTGGTTTGAAAGTTAAGTTTATACATATTTTATGATAGTAATTAGCAAACCAGATGTCGGAAAAGACCTTTTCCTCTTGTAATTGTCTTGAGACTAATATCTTAGTTAGTTTTTTTTTTTTTTGCTACAATCGGTGCTTGTGGAAGAATAGCCCATTCACAAAAGTCACAGAAGCCAAGTAATAGAATAAAAAAAATTGCTTTAGTCTCAAATGGCTGGTAATAAAATTAATTTATCACCAACCAGGCTCCTTTTCCTGCTGGATCTCCAGTCCAGATTTCTGCCCGATCCTCAGCACTGTTATTACTCCTGTCCCTGCTGTGTTCAAAAATGCACCCAAAGGGAGAAATATATTCGTGAAGTGACACAGCTGTGCAGCAGCCTCCCATAGTGTTACCACTGTCTGTGGCTTTTACAAAAAAGTAAGCCCATAAGGGAGCCAAATGACTAATAAACCACCAAATTGGGCCATTTATGTGCTTAACTGACTCTTTTGTTGAAATAGTGTATGAACTGTTCTTCCGGGCTGCATGTTGTAGTTAGTCACCGAGTTCTTTGAGAAAAGTATTTTGTCAAACACATTGTCAGTTGCTGATGATCAGTAAATAATATAATCCTTGGCAACATGTGATGTGAAATAAGCAACACGTATTGCTAACAAACTGGATGAATTGTTAAGTAGCAGTGTTACAGTGCTGCACAGACATCTGATCCTAAAATAATAGGCTTAATTGCCCCGTTCAGTGAATATGAGAATAAAAAGAAACCACAGAACATAAGGCCAGGAAACCCGAGGTAGTCGTGTTTCCACAAGGAGTCTTTAACTGCATTCTATGGTTATGATGTATTGTGGCTCTCTAACACAAACTTGGACTGGAGTGAATAATTGATAGGTTTAGCTATTTCACACATTTGTTAATATGTACTTTCAGGATGATCACTAGTTTGTCACTATTTTTGCAACTAGAACATGACCGGTGGGTTTTCAATTTTGTTGCACTTTGGCTCATGTAGTAATGCGCCCACAAAGTCCTGAAGCTGCAGCCTTCTCACACATCTCACAGTTCAGAAAGGGACATTTATGCCCTTTAGCAGGCAGGTATGCTTGCCTTATTTGCTTCTCTGGGGCGCAAAAGTTTGATGAAATGTGAAATGTGACCCATTAACGCTTCAGTTGGCAAAAAATTCCATAATAACCTTTCATCATATTGAAATTCAAGTGTTTCAAGTGCTTCTGCACCTCCTCTTGGCTCTGTTTTCAGGCTTTAAAAAAATCTACTTTGACCAATCACAGATTGCAAGTTAGCTTTCCTAACTTTGTAAAACCAATAAATACATATAATATATAAATGTAGTGAAATTGTTATCTATTGTCAAAATAAGAAATCGTACACCAGCAACTTGGTAATTTTTTTTCAAAATTAACAGGAATTACAATTCAACTGTAAACCTTTTAATGCAGCAACACATTGGTCAAAACTTAAACAGGAATTAAAATTCCGGTATATAATATATATAGTATAGAAACATAGAATCGAATTGAATAGATCGGCCCCATTGTCACGGATATCCGATCCAGCTTATTTGAGTCAGTATTGGGCTAATATCCGATCCAGTATCGGTGCATCCCTTATCCTAAGTTTGAGTTTTAGCACTCTAGTTTTGGGATTTGGGAGAGAGTTGTTCATGTATACTAATATTTGGACTGTCTTAGACTAAAGGAATAACATGTATGAATTTTGAAAATGGGTGTAGTATCTCTACAACAGTATGTTATTTGGCATTACTGTAATAGGGTTAATGTGGAAGCCATCAAATTATGTCTGACCAATTACGAATAGTCACAATTGACCTCAATTATCATGTGACAATGGAGCCTAATTGCCTGGTTGGCACTTGTGCTTCTCTTTGTAATGTTATACTACCTCCCTGCTCACTGAATGAGATAATGCTGCCACGTTACAGGGGATTTGGGAGTCAGGAGGAGTGCAGCTTGTGGGGAAGAAGAGGAAAACAGGTTCCCACCTACACAAAATGAAAATACAATCCACAATCCAGGTTAATTTATTCCTGGGGGAATTCCTTCTAACGTAAGAAGCCACTGGAAACAGTACTTCAACCCTAAGAGTGTTAAATCGCTCGAAGTGAAATACGTAAATAGACAATTAAGGAAGTTAACCTCTAACCCGGTTGGCCTGACTCGAAGGCCCAATTCCAAACCGCCCCCTACACCCTCCCCATATTACGGAGCCTCCCTAGACCCCTAGGAGAATATTTTTATTAATTTGTGCCCTCAAGTTAGTAACTCGTTCCCTCAAGTTTGGTTTCTCATTCCCCTTGCGTTACTTCATAGTGCAGTTCTTCCAATCATTCCTGACAGTCCACGCATTGCTGATGTACGGAGCCCCCCTAGATGATGTACTTCGGTAAAAGTTGAAAGATATTGACAGATTCAAACTTCCTGGATCAATAACCCATAACCGAAACGTTGTTAAAACACAAACAACGGCTCTTTCTAACCATAGTAAGGTAGACAAACGAGCTACAACCTAATTTTAATCAAACGAGCCGTCCTCCGAGCTGGACACATTATATTGTC
>NC_051276.1:25252400-25479900 GCF_015220745.1 Sebastes umbrosus
AAAACAACAATAGACAAGGTGTGTGTTTGAATGTGTGCGTCGCGGTTTAAATTCTATAGCAAATGATGAAAACAAACCATATACAATCTCAAAGCTGCTCCAGCAGATATGTAATGAAAGGTTGCGATACGCTGCTAAAATTATCCTGAGGTCCTCGTAGAGCAAATCTTATCTTTTCTAGCTTAAAAAATGTAGTGTATCCCTGATCCAGTGTTTAAAGGAGGGAGGGGTAGCCTGCTTCCAATTGAGTGAGATAGATTCTTATGGCTAAAAGAGTGACATAAGCGATGCAATTTGACTGTGGAAAGATGATCTCCCTCACAATGGATACTAAAAATAGCTGTAAGAGGATTTGGATCTATTGGTCGTTCAAGTATTTTGGATCGAGCATCAATATGGAGGACCAGTAACCTGAGAGTCTAGTAGACAGATGAAGTCTGCGTGCCGCCTTGAATTGTATCAGACCATGCCTGAGGAGTGTACTCTTGAAATATATCTGACCAATCAACATCTGTAAATTGTAAATTCAGATCGGCCTGCCGCGCCTCTCTCAAGGACTCAAGAGATGCCATCTGCATAGATGAAAGTTTCACATACATAATAGATATTGTGCCTTTGAGAGATGGAGCTGCTGGGAATAAAATATCTATAGGTTGCTGTTCAGGGATTGCAGAAAAGGATTTTGTATGGTTACGGGCACAATCCCGAACATGTAAATATCCCCCAAAAAAAATGTGCTCTCGGTATGTCGAATTTAGCTCTCAGCTGATCGAATGAGGCAAAAACATCTGCTATGTATAGATCATTAAATGAGACAATACCCCTCTCATGCAAAACCAAGAAGGAGACATTAGAGAGGGAAAGATCTTTATGTTTCATAAATGTTAATACATCTGACAGAAAAATTATCGTAATTTATGGAAAAATGCCCAACAAGTATCCAGTGAATTACAGCGACAATAAAAATATGGGCAGTAATCCTTTTATCTGTTTCTGCAGTATAGTGAGGCTGCAGGATTGGCCTATATACTGTAGCCTTCCTTGTGTATGAAATGATACGGAAATGCACATTTCAACTGGGGATGGGAATCTGTGAGCTGAACGTAATTTGTCTCATGTGGCTAAACTAGTAAGGGGTAAAACTAAATGGGACAAACAGAACAGGAGCTGGGTTTATTTATTTTTGCCGTTGTTTTGTTAGAGAAATAACGTCACTGACAGTTCAAGCTTTACGGTTGAAACAATAATGCTAGACATTATTTTTGAACTTGACTGAGGATCTGATTGAGATGAACTGATGGAGTTCTTTCAGCTGAAAGATCAGAGATAGTGAATGCATCAATAAAGACACTGCTCCCCATCATGAACTCTAGAAGGATGATCAGACGTATAGCGGGCACTAAAACTGCTCCTGCAGAGGGAGCAGAGTTTATTTGATCCATTTACGTATACTGAGCAGGCGCAAGCCACACAGCTCCATTTTCACACTGGTTTCCCCTGTGAGCAGATAACTGAAAATGGGCTTAGATTGAGATTAACCGACTGTGAACAGAGCAGGATCGTGGGTGCCAGGAGAGTGGGTTAGCGCGTCGCCCCGTTCGTGGCTGTTCAAAGGAAACGTTCTCAAAGGAGTCGAGTGAATGAAACAGGACGTAAAACACCTCATCAAACATTTGATGAGGTGTCAGGTGGCTCAGGCCTCAACAGGTGATGACAACAATTAATTTTAAATCACACAATCCAATGCATTCTTGAATGTGTGGGGTAAAAGAACAGACAATATTGTAGATGAGGTTGTTTGGTGGATCCTGGCTCCAACTGGTATACCTGTTGTAAATCAGTGGTTTCTAATAGACCAGTACTGGACCAAGGAATATTTGCTTATGGGGCGATAAGAAATTATATGATTCTGTAAAAAAAGCTGAATAATACTTAGACACGTTTATAGGCCAAGTGCTTTAAATACTTTGAACTTGGCACAGTCTGCGCTGCATCTTTCCTCATCACTCCCTGTCACAACCACACCAAAAGGATACTGATTTTAAAGTAAAGTAGGTCACCATTACATAAGGTCACCAATCTGTCACAATCCTGCTAGCTGCTCTATCTGTCTATGCTCTATCGCTTTTACTGTTGAAATTAACTGGCTAATATGAAAAAACAAAAAATGTTGCTTGAGAGTTTCTTTGGAGGAGGTACAGGAAATTAATTTAAATAATTAATATTTATTTTAGTTGCGATAAAGCACCCTCCACATTGGCCAATCCACAATAATATTGTCAACATAAAAACAGTTAATGGTGTAAAAAGATTGGGGACGTTTGCTGTAAATAACCGCCCATCATATCATCTTACATGCCCTGTAAAAATTGATTTTCAATTTCATCTTTATTGTTTAAAGTTTAACTTAACTGTTATTTATTTCAACCATGAAATGACAGCAAAGTGCACGGGTGTATGAGAAAACTCCCACGGCATCAAATACTGATGCACAAGGTACCCTTGAGTGTCTGTATGAGACGCACCAGGCTTTCAAGTAACTACAATACAATGTAATCCCATTCGCGTCAATATTAAATGCTCAGAGAAAGTGATCAGGGAGTGTGATGACGTAGTTTAAAGAGCGAAAAAACGCACATGGGTGGATGGGTCCAACAAACACAAAGCCTGTCTTTGTGTTCACAATGTTGTTTCACTTTCACTTTACAACCAGTAATTTTATGCCAAACCATGCTGGGTCTAAACATAATTGAATGGTTTTGTTACCTAAACCTAAGGACCGTAGTGGAGCGTCATAGTTTGACGCGCTGGGCTACCCAGTGCGTTAGAAAGTGACGCCAAGGGGTCCTGACAAAGCCTCAGTATGTGACGAGATGGGATGAGAACGTGTTAGACAATGCAATAAAAAGTTTTAGTCTGATTTCATTTAAAGGTGTCAGACTTTGGACTACAACTCCTTCATTGATGGCTGTAACAGCAACGTGTTCCTTATCCTATTACAACAATTATGATGGATATATTTTCAGGAACATTCAACAATTTTAAAACCTAGCCACACCAATTCAAACACACTATCCATGGAAAACACTCTCCACCAATCAACCACATGTATTTGACATTAATGTGTGCTTGGTCAGCGTTAACACTCGGACATTACGGGTCCCTCGTTTGAATCATGGCAGCAGAGTGCCAGTTGTTTGCAGGGCAGAACATGGTGCTGATCAGGGGTTTCTAAACTTCCCACATTTCTTTACGTGAAACACCAAAGGGTATGATTCATGTCCTCTATTAGTCCGGACGAAGAAAGCAATGTGTGAGCTAAGCCTGTAAATCTTTCCTGGTTGACATTTCATTTTACAAACGCCGTGAATAATGTTTTATTTGTTTGCTGTTCAACACAATTTCGTTGAGTGTGGGGCTGAATATGAGATCCATAGAAGTACAGGTGGGTGAACAAGGGCCTGAAATCAGGTGCAAAAGACCACACAATCCACCTTAACATTGAATAGAAAACAAAATTACCCTCATTTCTATCTTTATCATTCTCCCAGTGTGGTGGTTCCAGTAACAAGGTGTTCTGGAGCTGCAGCTGATTTAGTGCTGGCAATTTACTACTTGTCATGTAAGGGGATTTTTGACTTCCTAGGGCACATAAAACCTGGCATAATTACACTGGATTTTATGAGTGGGGCAATATTGCTTTAGCCTTTTTCTTCCCCCTGCCTCAATGGAGTCGAAAATGAGCGGTGACAGCAGCAACAACAGCAGCCTAATTACCATCAGCGCACCGCGACGGGGGAAAAGATGCTGGCCGAGGCATTTCACGTGGCGGAGAGACGCCACGCAGGTTTGTGGTTCTGTGTTCAAGTGTGGTGGAGGTTTTAAAAAGGTGCGTTTGTGCCTATGTGCATTCTCTGTGGCCCACCCGAAGTTTCTGAAATGCTATTAACTGGCTCGTGGGGAGTTTTAAGCATAAAATTGAAGCCAGCACTCCTGCTCCCACTGGGCATTATATTAAAGCATTACTAATGATTTCAAAGGCTCGGCTGCTTTGCCTCAGAAAATAAACTTTCAGTGCAAAAGTGAAGGATCATTTATTATATAAATGTTCCTTGAAAAGCTTTTCGGAGATGCTTTAACCTACATTAACTGTGAAGAAAGCTGAACCTTGGAGCTTCTTAGTATATTTCAGATCATTGCTTTAGTTTTTTGTTAACTCTCTCAGATATTTCACTCAAGAGTTGGTGGAGACTTGACAACAGAGCTAAAAGGAGAGTGAATATTGGACTTACATTTGTCGAGCAGTCAGACACACGAATCCGAAGGAATGCCAATTGCTAGTACGTTCACCATAACAACTTTTAAAGCTGATAATACGACAATGTTGAGATCACAGCTTGTTCTTCTGCCTCCAAGGGGCCAAAAAAATCAATCTATACTGCTTTAATGAATGAAAACACCACAAAGTGGACAGATACTGCTCACCTTCTGTGTTCAAACTAGCTATACTAGCCACTAGCTGTTCAGGCGAGCTAGTCAACACTGAAGTCAGACATTCGTTAGCCACTGATGCAGCACACCTGGGGGAGAAGCCAGGAGATCATCAGTAGATGTGTGTGCCACACCTCAGCAAGAGTCATTTCTGAGTTTGGGCTGCATAACCATATTGAATTCAACCCTTTAAAATAAAACCTGAACTGCACATCATGCGACGTGCAGCCTGGTCAAAGCCGGGAAAAGGCCTATCACGTAAACTGACCTTGCAAGAGGACAATGCATGGGTGAAACAAAGTCCAGTCCTGAGGCTGTGGATAAGTCACACCTGTCCTCAAATAGGTCAGGTATGCAAAAGAACGTACACAAGACAAACATCGTCAAGTCAAAGTTGCAACACACAGCACCAGGCTCTCAGGTTGTTGTATTACTTTTAGTCACATTTTAGTCATTTTTATCCTTCATAGTTTTAGTCTAATGTTAGTCGACGACAACTCCAAACGTTTTAGTCACTGAAAAGTCATTTGATTTTGGTCATAATGTTTTCTATCTTAATTTTGTGAGCTTATTTCTTTTTTTATTTAATCGTAGTCATGTTTAGTCATCAGATTATATTGATAATTTCTGTCATTTTAGTCAAACTTATTTCACATAAACTTTTACCTTATCATTATCTGATGAAAAACACAGGTTCAATGATTAAGAATGCAGCTTTGCGGTTAGTTTGAGTCCTCCTGACTGACTGACTGAGCTCATAAATGATGCACGGTTCAGTAGCACCCACCGGTCCGTCATGAGAGCCAATCCGCCCACCCAACATGTAAAAATGAGCGTTACTCAACCACCCGAACCGCAAAACGCCAACTTTATGTATTATAGTAACACAGTTATCAAGATTGGGGTGTGAAACAAGAAGGACAGAGACTGACTGAGCACCACCGCCGTAGCGAGTTGTGTTTGTGCGTTTGAGACTAGACTTTGTAACTAGATTTTAGTCTTGTCTTTTTTCGTCAACGATATTGCATGTTTGATATTGTCACCGCTAGTTTTTAATGACGTCGGTGCCGTCTCGTCATCATCTTGTCGTAGTCATGGAAAAAAAGGTCGTTGACGAACATATTTCATCCTAGTTTTTGTTAATGGAATTAACACTGCTGTGTCAGACTAATGTTTGTTTATCTGAGACTCCAGTATGCACGTATAAATACATACAAAGCTAGAACATGAGGGGAAGTAACACAAATGGGACCTTATTAAAAATAAATTCTCACTCCCTCATTAAATGTAAATCTAAGCACCTGCTGGATTAGTTAACATCAAATTCAATGTTTGACGCCAAAAGCCATGTCAATGAGCTGCTCTTTTATCCTGCTAGAACAAAGTCGTTGGAGTCTTGTGAAAATATCCACAGGAGTTAACGGCCAGCAGGCAAAACTGATTACATTAAAAAGTAATTTGACATCAAATGTATACCGGAGCAAACAGACCTAAGTGGTATCTGACAATTTGCCAATGTGCCTGCTTCTAAAGGAGAACTTTTGCACGCCTGAGAGCTGGAAAATAAACTCATGGATGCTGCTGGTCACAGCGGAGAGACAGCACAACATGTGAAGGAGAAACATTTTTTCTCTGTACTGAAATGAAATTTACACCAGCTTTGATATTTCTTTCAAATTAAAAGACACTATTCTTGCTGTGACCCCTTTGATAAACACAACAGCAGCTCAGTCAGCTAATAGTAGTATACTTAGTGATGCAAAGGGCTTGTGTGTAATATTTGCTCAGAACATCATGTGGAAACCTTTCATTTTTATTAGCTTGGCATTTTATGCGTGATCTGAAAAAGGGCAGTGATTACGGTGAGTGTGAGTTTAAAGAGGCTCTCAGGTTTACAGTGTTTTTCCACATCAGGTCGATGAGCAACACTTCATTAAATCAATGTATATCCCATTAAGATAACTATCTGCTGCATGTTCAAACCAATTACCTACGAGTAATACTTACGAGCAATAACGAATGATCCAATAACACATTATTGAATAGCTGTCACTCACCAGGATGCTGATGATGACTGACAGGGAGTGTCGGTCATTCCTCTTTGATTTTGTGTCTGTTGACCTTTAGCAGTCAGTCTGGGATAAAGGATTTTTATTTGACGTTTTAATCTTTTTAATGCTACTGTAAATCGTTTATGTAAATAAAGACAGAGCCTGACTGCTAGATCAGTGGAAGCGTCCAAGTGTATTTCTTTGAAAATCAGAAAAGCAATGCCTGAATCACGACCCAAACACAAGTCAAAATATAACCCCATTCAGGTTTTAGGCAAACACATACTCGCATATAAGAAGTGGACGTAGTCACCATGACGTCACACATTGGTTTGTGGAGTACTGATTTGAAGCCTCGAGTTCGTCATTTTGGCCGTCACCATCTTGTTTTTTTGCAACCAGAAGTGACACGAGGGGGTGGAGCTAAGCACAACCGAACGCTGAATAAGACATTTTTAGGCGACCTTAATGTAACAACTAACTGTCATGAACTGAAAACACACTGTGAAAGGGTTAAAGTGATGAAAGATGAAAACACAGACAACTCCCAGACCAGAAAACGCCGTGGTAGCAACCTGTCAATCCCAAGGTAGCCACGCCCTAAAGCATACCCTGTCATAAGCATATCAGACGCCGATGGCACTGAGCAAGCGGCGATATTTGATGAGTTGAGAGTGAGAATCACATTTTGGTGCGAGTGACACAAACTGAATTCTTGATCCGATTCCTAAAGTCGCAGTAACTCAGTGTTTCATCAGATGTTCCTTGAATTAAATTTTAATTTTGCTAATGTCCCTCATATTTAGGAAAAGCTTTTACAGCTGCTAATGTTAAAGCAATATTAAACAATGATGCAGAGCTTAAATTAATTAAAATTAGTCGATTAATGAATCATCGTTTATGGCATTTAAGCGAAAATTATAAAATATTTACTGTTCCCAGCTTCTCAAATTTGCTGGCTTTCTTGGTCTCCTATAATAGTTCATTGGGTTTTGGACAAGCAGTCCGATAAATCAAGACATTTGGAGATGTCACCATGGACTCTTGTAATGGCTGCATTTTTATGTATTTTCTGGCATTTTATAGAACAAACGACTAATCAATTCATTAAAATGTATCCGCAGATTAATCAATAGTAAAAAAAAAAAAACATTGGTTGTCCCTACACTGATGAATCTGAGATACACTTGACTTTGTTTTGCTTTAATTACATTTAATTAATATATCAAGAAAGTGTGCTTTTATTGTTACTGAAACTCAAGTATGTATATATCACATTGGCCTGAGCTTTAGAACTGAGACCTGGACTTGACTCAGACTTAAGTCACAAAATCACAACTTGATTGGACTTGACAGCTGTGAGACTCGACTCCCTACAGACTTGACTTGACATTTAACATTTAGGTATCAGGTTTTGACCTGGTGAAGTCCCAGGAGAACTGGAAATAATTAAGATAGCAACAAGCAAGCCCCTTTTGTTGGCTTTGGGCATCGCCTTATTGACTTCTTTTTAGTGATGTTGTCGTGTTCCCAGATCACAGCAGTTACCCTGGTGGGATCTATGTCATTATAACCGATAGAACCGGAAGCCAAACCAACAAAAATAAGATTCAACTTGATGTTATAAAGCCAAAAAAAGCCTTAAATTATTAGACTGATATATTAAAAGGATATGGATTAAACAACAAAACAAAGTGGAGAAACAACTACTATACTATTACTAATACTATTAACAGCTTTGATAGAAAAATGTCCAAATGCTGTGTCATGGTTAGAATTCAGAGAACTGCATTGTGCTTATGTTGGACTTGTCCTAAGGGTAATTAGACTTTACTTACACTGACCGATTTCATTTGCCTAAAAACACTTCAAAACACGTCACAGAAAAGGAAAATGTTCTTCTCTTTGGCAGAGCAAGGACACATTTTTAATTGAAGGTTTTTATTTAGACGGGCTGTAATGGTTTAAAACAGCAGCTGTTTCCTCTGTTTTAAACCATTAAACATTTTCTCTTTGTTTTGCCTACGAGTGCTTGAGGAGTGTTTTATTTTTTTGCGAGCCATCTTTTCAGCTTCAAGAGCACCTCAAGGTTCCCTGGACGTTAAACTGATTGAGCACTTCTGCATTATGTTTGTGTTTGGAGGCCAGACTCTGCTCTTGGCATCAGAATTAAAACCTGTGCTCAACCAACGTCTCTGGCAGCCTGACAGCACTACAGCGTGAAACGCTGCACAGAAGTCCTTTATTTCTGTTGTTCATGGAGTACAAAATCACAAATTGTTGTTTTTAAATATATGTTCATATACGGGTTAAAGAGATAGTGTGGGTGTTTAGAAGTGGGGTTGTATGAAGTACGTATCCATAGTCAGTGTATTACCTACAGTAGATGGCGGTCTGCATAACCCTCAGTTTTGAGAAATAGACAGGAGTACCAGCTTGGAAGTAAAGCAATGTACTGCTGTGGACGGGGGTAGCAGAAAAATGTATTTCAGCCACATAAAAAACGCTATATTTAGAATATTTTCACCACTTTATTTTGCCATCAGGCAGCCCTTTCCAACGGGGAACGTAAGTGAAAGTGAAACTTATGTATGCTCTCTTCAAAGCCACCAGACTCCGTTGACAAAAACAGTAATTTTACCTCGCAGACTTTAGTGTTTTAAAGAGTTAGTTCTGAATCACCAAAGTCACAGAATAATACAAACAAACTATCCGATCGAGGCAGCGGTAGACCAGTAACTCCCGTGTTCTGTGAGGGAAAATCACTGTTTTTGTCAAAGGAGTCCTGTGTATTTGAAGAGAGCATAGATAACGGCTTCAGCTCCTTGTCGGGAAAGGGCTGACCGCAAGGTAAGGAGGTGAAAATATTCTAAATATAGCATACACTTAAGCTGATGTTGATCTTTTTAGGTGGTGCCGACCGTCATCTACTGTAGGTAATACACTGACTATGGATAAGTACCTCATACAACCCCACTTCAAAAAATCCTAAGTACTCCTTTAAACAAACAAGATACGTGTTAAATAATGAGCTTTAACGGTGTTTGAAGGGCAAATTTTTTTTAACTGGACAGAGCCATGCTAGCTGTTTCCCTCTGTCACCAGTCTTTATGCTGAGCTACGCTACCAAGCTTCGTACTTTGCACAAATATGAGTGATATCGATCTTCTCATCTCACTTTTAGTAGGAAATAAAACTTAACTTGAACCTACTTACTTTTTACAACATAAAAAAGTCTCTCTGTTGCAAATGTGCTTATCTGTTGTTGTGTTGTGCTGCTGAGTAACAGACTATCAGACCAGTGTGGAGTGTGTTTGTGTGTGAGTCAAGAGGCAGAGAGAGAGAGAGTCGAAGCAGACAACGGCAGGCCTTGTTGGGGTCGGTCCGTTACAACATGCAGCAAAACTTAGGCTTCATTCATGGTGGGGTGCGAACTGCCTTTTTGGAAGAAACGCTCACTGTATTTCCTTTCAGGGAGTTCAATATATTTTGGTGACCTGCATCCGTTTTTTTTTTCCCTCTTTCTCTGAAAGAACAAACGACCCAATGTCATCGTCAAAAGATCAAGTGACAAACTGTTTCCAGTCTCTCCCTGCCCAACACAACTGATAAAATACAGGAACTTAAAATACTGAAAAATGACTAAAAGGTTGGGGATGATGTAAGATTGTGAATGGAGCCTATTTTTACCTCTTGCCATGAATGAATGTGGTCCTGTTTGTTTTCATTTTAGCCGAATCTACAATAAAATGTTAGTTCAAGGACTACTACTTCTTTTTTTTAAGATTATTTTTTGGGGCTTTTTTTGCCTTTATCAGACAGATGACAGTCTGGAAACAGTGGGAGAGAAAGAGGGTTATGACACGCAACAAATGTTCCCGAGGCCGGAATCAAACCCTAGACATTTCGGTTATATGGCATGCGCTATAACCACTCGGCTACGAAGGCACTCTATGGACTGCTACTTTATTAATTCTTTCTAGTTCATCTCTATTCTTGATTTCAAAGGCATTTTGCAGCGTATAATGTAATAATCTAATTGGTCTAATTGGGATCAAAAACATAACCTCTTTGGTAGAAGTAAAAATAGAAAGAAAAATTGACCAACTAACTGAAGAAAAAAAACTATAATTTTGGCATCACTCAGAGGATTGAGAGTCTGCAGGGTTTTCCCCACTAATCACCGATTTCCTGGATGACGTTACAGTCAAGCCAGACAACACCGACGAATCACATTGTCAATGCAAATGTTTTATAATCTCTGGTAGCAGGGTTTAGTAGTGAAACTGACTGGTGCGGGAGCTTCCTCTGAATAATTTGACGATAACAGGCTGTATTTATATTAAACTCAATAGGATAGGATAGGAGAGGATGAAGTTTATTAATCCCCAAAGCGGAAACTTTGCCAGTATAAACAAAGACAAAATCGACGATAAGGGGTCAGTAAAAGCAAAAAGTATAAAAAGCAGAAAGAGTGCATACAGGCAGGTTTGATTTCAGAAGTGTGATCGTATATTATATTTAAATAACATATGATCAAACTGGTTATTGTGCCTTCCATATTAATGATAGTCCAACAAATAGAAATGATAAATTCTATGTAAGTCTCTGTATCATTAATGCACATTACTTTAATATACAGTTAGTTTCCTTTATAGAGACCCGTTAACTTTATGACAACATACATAATGTAATTGTGGCCTTATCCTTGTTTGTTTTAGGAGAACATTGACTATAAAGCTTAATTGCTGTGAGTGAACAGTATTGATTGAAGGCAACACAGATGAGCATATTAATATCATATCCAGATTATGACAGCTGGACAGCAGAGGATGCTGTTTAGAGAGATTCCAGTGAGGAAATCAAACTTTGCACACGTCTATGCATACTGTATATCACAGAAGTAATCAACGAGTAATCAATTTTGTACTGTGTTGTACCATTTCATTGATGAATATATTTAAAACATTTATTCTTGACTTTGGGAATGATAGTTTGACAAAATAATCCCAACACAAGCTCCACTTGGCTTTTTCCAGAGCTTTCAACTGAGCAAATCTACTGATGAAGACTGTAAGATGTGGTTGAAAGCTCTGGAAAAATAGTAAAGTGACGTTGTGATAAGATTATCCTACTGAAGATGAATCAATAAAACATTAAGTAAATGTTTCAAGAATGAAAAAAACAGTAAATAAGAAGATGACGATCATTTTAGTGACCATAATGTAAACAACCACCTGTAATTACAGGAATAAATTTGATTTTTGGCTAATACATGATGACAGTACAAACCCTGTGATTCATTTCACTGATCACAAACAACCGAGAAAGCAGCGTTTCAGATTAAATCCCCCTCAAACAACAACAACACTTTAACAACAAGACCAGTTCTGGGCTATTTCTTTGATGCGCATGATGTAATATCCAGACATGTGGGCAGTGTTATTGCAGCTCTCAGATTCTTACACAATGCAAAGACATTTGAGTCTGGCAATGACAACTAAAGTGTTGCAATACTGGGAATGCCAAAAACACAAATATCTTTTTGTGTCCCACAAACAGCTGCAATCCTCTCTATTTTTTATCAGTATTTCTCTTTAAAGGGCACATATACTGGACGTAGTATCGCAACAAGCAACAAGAATTTGAGGTATTTGGCTCCAGCTAGCAGGCAGACTGGATGGAAAGAAGAAAGATGTGCTCATGAGCCTCTTCCAGCTGCCATGTGACTTCTGGAAAGCGGCTGGATGAATCACAGCGAGTCAGGAGAGAGAACACAACCAAGAGTTTCTTGATTCAAAAATATTGGTCAATGCTTCCAAGGATCTTTTCCACCCTGCTTCCAGATCCTTGGCTCGGCCCGGGGTCGGTAATTATCACCAGGTTTCAGATGGAAAGAACTCATCAGACGCACCCAGGGTTCGTACTTCTGTAGACGCGAGGCAATGTGGATAATATCTTCCCAATGTGCTGGTTCATCATGCAAATAGTGAAGGGGAGAAATGTCAGCTGGAGCATGAGATCAGCGTCATTAAAGAATTATTGACTTTGCTGAAGGCACTGAAGAGGGAGGGGGCGTCTGTTGTATTCAGCACGTTTTCATCTTTGGATTCATTGATTTTGAGCGTTGAGAATCTGCAGACTTCAGGTGTATTTTGGCATTTCTATGATAAGGAAATGACTCCAATAAATATGAAATATCATAGAAATGCCAAAATACACTGGAGATGGGGCTCTAACCACGCCCCCATTCTTTGTTTGAGAAGAACCAAAAAACAGGAAGTAACACCGGCTGGAGGCGGGCTTTCAAAGCTTCTGTATTTTCAGTCATCACACACACACACACACATAATTCCAAGGGGAGCTTTCACTCTCACCTCTGACATTGTTAAAATTACTTCTAGTTATATTTCGAGGAACCATCATCACGAAGCAAACACCTGATAAGCTTTAATGTTTCTCATCACTATGACGTAAATTGCTTTCCCTCTCACTAAACCCACTTCTCACATCCACATACTGTAATTCAAAACACACGCCTCACGTCCCGGCATTAGAAATCAGATGGCGATGTACCTTTTTTTATGAGTTCTTCAAGCTCAATCATGTTTGAAGGAGGGAAAAGAAACATGCAGATGTGTTTTGTTTTTTTCTAGGAGCAGGTACCTGAGCGAGGAAGCCAAATTACAACAGCAGCGAGAGGGAAAGAGGAAAAGCCGTTAGCTTCTTCTGAGGATTCGTTTGCCGTTATCACAAGACGTCAGAACCCAAGCTATTCATTAAATAAAGCTCAGACACAGCAGTGAATTACTCCACACTCCACTCTTCTGTTTGTGCTTGCAGCGTTGAACTTTGAGCAGAAAGTACAGCAACACGAGATCTCAGTCACATACGTAGAGTTTATCTGCGTAAAACTACACAACAAAAATTTGCTGCAAAACACAGCTGCTGTGTGATACAGCAAATGGTGCTGAGGTTCCAACGGGGCACAAATAAACCAAAACAAACAACAGAAAACAGCTGGCAAGCTCCAAAAAAATGGCTTCACACCAACAACTGCAGCATAATATCAACCCTCCGCTGGTAGACTACGTGCAGCCCGTTTTCTCTCTGTGTGAGGACGAGGCAAGAAGCTGAATATGAACACGATTCAGTGCAGCTCTGTCAATAAATGATGCTTTGGTTAGGAGGCAAACAGATCTGGCTATGGGTGAGCTGAGTTGGTGATATGCTGGGCAGTATGAGGTTGTGGCTATAGAAAGAACCATTACAAAAACTACCTTTTCTTTGCGGGTGTGGAGTACAAGCCAACGTCACACATTATTATAAGATTTGGTTTTGAGTGTTTAACAGATTTTCCCCTGTCGCGGTGTAATGTAAATTTTTATTTATGTCATATTGTTGTTTAATTGTGCACTAAAAGCATGCGCGGCTGGCCCGGTTGTGTCAACAAAGCACACACAGCGGGAGAATGATTTCATCCTCTGCTCAGGTAGACATTGCTCCTCTATATCTTTACATAGACAATAGTTGTTTGATGCTATATTAATGCTCTGGATATCGTATAGAGCACCTTTAACAGTTGTATCATATCTTATCATATAACATTTCTCTTTACCCGTCCCACCCCTTTTTAAGAAATGTTACGCAGTAACGCTCACTCACTTACTACATTTTATCTGAGTACATTTGAGCACAAGTACTTTTACTTTTAGTCCCTGCTGTCACAGTACATATCCCCAAGGCACATCTTTTTACCTGTGTCTTTATAATTGTAGTGCATAATGTTTATGTAGTGTAAGCACTCGGTGGCTGAATTAGTTATTGCAACCTCATCTTGGTGTGAGCTATAGAGACACTTTAAACTAGATTATTTTATAAGCATGGAAGATTTTAAAATCACGATTAAGGACTGTTTGAACACTGAATGTACTTGTCCTGTTACCGAAAGACACTGCTAATTAACTGGCTTTTCAACTTTTTGCTGTTTTGTTTTCAAGTCTGTTATTATAGCTTTTATATGTGACACTTTTATGTTGCCATCTTAGTCAGGACTCCCTCGGAAAAGAGATTTTAAATGTCAATGGGACTGGATAAATAAAGGTTACCGTTTCTTTTAGAGCGTTAGAAAGGAAAGACGTTTTGTGGGTTGATTAGCTATGATTGGTGCTTTGAAGAAAAGGGGTGGTGCACTGAATTGTTCAACTATGACTTGAATGTTGTCGGAAAGTCTGATGTTGGCATTGGTAATAAATTGTACATGACATGAGCATGGCATTAGGGTCTAACTAACATACCGAGCAAAATCTGAAACAACCTGTCTCTTACTAAAAACAGCTGGAGCTGACACGCCTTGTTCAAGGGTAATTTAGAAAGAGAAGTGAGTGTTCATCCTTCCTACAGATTCTGACCCTCATAAGTTCGCTGAAGCACTTGGCTTCCATCCCCTCATCCTTCATCTTATGACCCGATCCTCAATATCTCAGAGAATCATCTCTAAAAACAGCCGGCGAGTGACAAAATGTTCCGATTCTCCTTCTGGCTCTTGGCAGACATAAAAACCCTCCGTCTGCTTCACCTGGAAACAGATGGTCAAACAGCATTCATCTTTCACCGACGTTGCTGGTCTGACGCAGACCTTTGGAAGCTTTTGTGGGGCTTTTTTTCTTCTGGAAATCAAAGGAATCCTGAGCCCCCGGAGAGGAGAAATGACTATGCTGATCCTCTCACAACAGAGTACAGTATCTGCATTCAAAGTGAAGAGGGGAGAACAGGAAAAAGGGCCCGGTTGTGTACATTCATCCTCCACACAAAAGCATAAAGAGAGAGCCGAGCACACAGGCACCTTGCAAAGACCTTTTCATCCAGGTCGGGTTTGCTGAGCACACATGCTCGCGTTTAGAGGTGCCCTACTTTGCATTGCACACATTCACCGAGCAGCTTAAGTCATTCATTTCCCTCTGCCCAGACTAACCACAATTCAACAGGACCCTAACTACAATATATGAAGTAATTCCCTGACCCAACCTCAAAATCTGTCTCATAACCATGCATCCAGACCATGCCATGATATTTAGGGTTAATAGGGGAAATAGTTTTGCAATTAATCAGCACTAAACAGTACTGAGATCTGTCTCTGCTTCAGACGCACTGGCGAGTTGGCTGCTGTAATAGCGATGAGCTTAATAATTAGAGCAATAAGCGGCTTGGCAGCGGTGAAAACATCTTACTCCAATCTGTCTTCTATTCCTTCTATTACACTCACTGACTCTACTCAATCTCCTGCCCTGCTAGATCACATTTTCGTGCAAATTCTAGCAGGATTCTACACTTCAGACTATTCTCTTTTGCTTCTTTGTCTCTTCCTCCCTTGAATGTTTTTCATTCCTGCCAGCTCACCAAATTCCTCCACACTCCAGCCAGCCTCCTACTCTGCTTAACGCATCTATGTGACAAATATAAATCACCACTTTCCTTTCACCGTATAGCTCTCTTCCTCACTTCTCTGAGACTCTTTTTTTTCCCCCCTTTCTCCGTCTCTCTCAGAGCTTCCTCAGACACGAGGCCTTTCACTAGTTCCTCACTCTATTTTCACTACCATGTGAAAATAAAACCTAATATCCAAGTGCTGCAGAGGGTGAATCCCTCACCTGGGCGCCAGGCCAGATAACAGGGGATCAGATCTCAGGGGCACACTGAGGAGGCCAGACGTTTGCTCTCACTGTAAGCCTCATTTCCCCTGGATCACTCCCACACACACACACACAGACACACTCATCTGTCAGCATGATTGGCTGTGGGTCTGTGTGTTCGTGTAGGTGTGTGTGTGTGTGTGGGAGGGTGTAACAAATTGAAATATCTACACTCACATATACATTATGTGAGGTTGAAGTACGTGGGCTGCATGCTCACATGAGATCTTGTGTGTTTTTGTATGTGATATCCAAAGAGCTCCTGGTAGCATTTTACACCTCTATATACAGTATTATTAGAGCTGAAACTGTTCCCTCTGAAACCTGCGGGATCGCCGGCGATCCCGACCAACTTCACTGTCTTTCAGAGGCTGTAGCTGGCTCAGTTTAAGAGCTAGAGTGAAGATATACTGGTATCATATGAAGCTAGAAAACTTGAGGAATCCACTGGTACCAATCATGTCATGCTAGCTTGTCGGGAAAGAGGTTAAATAACGCTCCAAAGTTACGCTAAATTTTAGTGTGGAAAAACTGGCATGGCCATTTTCAAAGGGGTCCCTTGACCTCTGACCTCAAGATATGTGAATGAAAATGGGTTCTATGAATACTCACGAGTCTCCCCTTTACATATATGCCCACTTTATGATAATCACATGCAGTTTTTTGCATGCAGTATAAATTTGTTATTTTCGCCTATTCTAAAATGGTGTGTTTGAATATTTCTGCATACTGGGGTCCGTAAACAGTCTTGGAATTGCATAAATTGGCTATCACTGTAAAGCTGAGACTCTTGTGGATCCAATGAGCCCAACTGTATTCATGTGTGATGATGTTAGTCCCCATAGTAGACATTTCATTGTAGTGGAACTGTATTTTTCAACTTGACCTCACTGTATAAAATGACCTGTGGTGAGCTCTAGGATAATCACAGCCTCATGAAACTTTACAACCACAAAGAGGCTCTAGAGACCTAGAGCATTCAGAGGATGGATGGCTTTCTTAGGTAGGTTCACAATAAGGGGGTTTCTGAGCAGTTTCCAGAACAGAAGTGCTCGCCATACAATCGCCAAAAAATGCAATTCTTGCAGAAATCTCCAAAAGTCAAAAGTTTTTGAAACCAAATCACAGCATGGCTTTTTCTATCGTGTTCCTCAAGGTCTTGGTGTCTTAATGTGGTATTTTGGAGGGATTACTGATCATTTTTTATCAATTCTTGATTGGTAAAATAAATATTAAATTTAGCACCAAATGTGTGTAACAAATGGTATCAACCCAAAAATTGCTGCAACAACTTATGAGACATGATAGAGCTAATAGAGATAGTTTTAACTAATTAATTACTAACTTTATTATTTCTAATTTATGACTAGAACAACTTGACACACAGTGCTGAGCTGCATCTCAAATTAATCTTCAGGTTCCAGGCTTTCAGATCATGTACATCACTTCTATATGGCATATAATGCTGATCTGCTATCTCCCCCTAAAAATGAAAAAAGAAAAAAAGGTCTATGTGGGTCTCAGAGGGTTAATAAAATAAATGGAAAAAATACATATTAAAGATAATAAAAGCAGTTGTTAGTTGCAGCTCCATATATTATCATCAAGTGTCAGCTGTGCTGTTGGCGCTACTTTAGTTTCCTCTCAAAATCAATAAGACCTTAAACGTTCTTCCTTCCTGTTGCAACATGTCACAAATCTCACTTGGTTGAGTCGTTTTATGTTCGCTCTGTTGCCATACGTACCATGCCATACCCTGTCAACAACCATCTTACCAGTAGGCGATTTGTTGGTTTTTAATAGGGGAGACGGACCTGGTTCATTTTGTTCAGCCGCGACTAGCAAACCTCCCCATGAACGACTTTTTTTGGTTATGTATTTTCTAAACTGACTGACGGGCGGGACTCGTCACAGTTACAAAACCGTTTGCTACTTCAGCACCACGGACAGCTCCATGGATTTATAAACACACAGTACAGTTAGGCTTCAGAGCCAAGGTCGAGGCCACAACCCTCAGTCAGATAAAGGATCAATAAGTCAGGCAGACTAGACTAATATATTCTACTAAACAACCCCTCTACCTCTGCACTCTCTCTGCTACTAGAGGATGGAGAGGGCGGGATTGCAGGTTAAAGGTCCAGTGTGTATCATTTCAGGGATCTATTGGCAGAAATGGATTATAATATTAATAAGTATGTTTTCTTTAGTGTATAATCACCTGAAAATCAGAATAGTTTTCGTTACCTTAGAATGCGCCGTTTATATCTACGTAGGGAGCGGGTCCTCTCTCCACAGAGTCTGCCACGTTGCACCGCCATGTTTCTACAGTAGCCCAGAACGGACAAACCAAACACTGTTTTGGGCCGGAGTTGATAACGTTACTCGCTCCCATCGCAAACACACTCTAAGCACTGGCTTTGCTACAAATGACCTACTCTACTCTTACAACAACTGGCTCTAGAGACAGACATTCACATTTTTGCGTCGCCACCGTAGTTCTTCTACATGCTTGGCACATACGGGAGAAGCTTCAAGTTGGTTGCAATCTGCAACCGCACTGCTACATACCACCAGATCCTACACACTGCACCTTTAACATTGGGTGTTCATTTTGGTCATTTTGCTAACAAGGGGGATGGTATCCCTCCCCCAAATCGCCTACTGCATGTTACCTAATAAGTAACAAGAAATTGCAGCATAGAAATGCTAAATTCTTGTTTCTCAATTATATTCTTTGTCCACCACAGAGCGTTTATTTTCTGTAAATTACCCAGCTCAGTACATACACCAATTTTAAGGAATCCTTGTCAAAATATATTTGTTTATTTTATGAGATTATGTTAAAAAAACAAATCTTGGCAGGTACATTGTTCAATTTAAAATGGTAAAATCAGCCAGGCTTTGATGTTAAAACGCTAAATATTTTCATTTGTTTGTTCCTTCATGTCCTGCGGTGCTGAGTGCTGATTTCTATTCTAGAGATGGCTTATTGTGAGTCATAAAGTTGCATTTCACACATTTATTCATTTTTGATGTTTTGTATAAAAAGCAGTTTTCTTTTTATCGTCTATATTGTATTGCTGCCATGAAAATAATGTTCCGTACAAAGCCCAGTCAATATATCTGCATATCTGGCCACAGTTTCTAAAGTAGGAGAGATTTATTGAGCCATACACCCAACAGTACCATAAAACTATATAACAAAAAGATGCAAAAAAATGTGTAAATTCTTTATAAGAAAGGTGTACCAATGTCTGTAGATAGATAACAACAGGGTAAAGTCAACTCCCGGCTGGATGAGCACTTACAACTGAGCTTTCTCTCTCTTCAAGAACCCAGAAGAATTGATTGATCTATTAAAACTGGCTTTTTCCAAACACATTGAGGTTTGTGACCCCAGAGACTTCTTCTCTTCCACCAGAATGAGAAAGTGGTGGGGCAACAATAACCAGGCAGACGTGCCAATTTATCACCAACGTAATCACACTCCCATTCACTTCATGATTCCAGGCACGTTTTCCATTTATTTGTACCTGAGTCATTTTGGCTCCAGAAAAGCTCACAGTGAGCATCTCTTTTCTTTTGTTTGAGTGTCCCTTTGAGCTGTTGGGGGAAAATCAGGAGTATTCACACTGAGAGGAGGAAAGACAGCGTTCACAGGAGTTTTTTTTGTCAGGATGGATGCAGTCCAGGATTGATCTGTATCAGTATGAGGTTTGTGTGATCTCAGAATCAGAAAGTCTGCAATGTGGTTTCATTTTGCAGTAATCTACACACATTCAATTCCTTTGGTTGAGCAAACTATCGCACCACAAGGTCCATTTAGTAGCTATTAATGGCACACGTTTTAACGGTTTTATCACATAATTATTATTGTTTTTATCTAATATTATTGTTGGGTATTTTATTCCATTTTATGTTTCAAATATTTTTCATCAGACGCATTTGTGCAAAACTCTAGATGTTTATACAGAATAGGGAACTACTTCAATTGTTACACTATTTACCAAATAAAATAAAAGGAGAGAGTGAGAGAGAGAAAAGAAGGAGGAGAAAGGAAAAAGAAAACAGAAGAGGCAAAGCCAGCAAGCAAACAAACACTCATCTTTTCAAAATATTCAGCAAACGGCAATCTAATGACGTTAGGTGGCGTGTTAGCTTCTAGTCACGTGTGGCCAGATTCGCAAGGTTGCGCATCATAATAAGGGAGGGAATGACATTCAGCTCGTCAGACAATTTTCATTAATAAAAATAAATAAAGCTTGTTCACGAGACCCAAATCTCAAATCCAAGTCGAGTTACTTAATATTTTCATTGTGTGGTATACGGCAGTCTAACTTTCACAATATAATGTAAAAGTAAGCACCATTTAATGGAGTTATATTGCTTGTCAACTTCTTAAAAATGCCAGAAGATAAACAATTGATTGAGAAGATTTTATGATACATTTCTTCACTGTCAAACCTAAACAACATTTTAATCTGTAAGAGACCCTTTCAGATAAAAATCTCTTCCATGAATCAAACTGTTGATCCAGTGGAGCTCTGTAAAGAAACAATGTGCTGGATGATTACTAGCACCTTTCCAACTGTAATCCTCTCGCTTCTGTTTGCTTTCTTTGGCATCTCATATCACAGAAATTTGTTTGATAGGAAAACAGAAAATGCTCGCGGCTGTTTTACTTGCAGGAGCGTCAGCAGAATCCCGTTTCTGCCAACTGAATTGTTAAAACTGAGAAATTAAGCAAAGACGTTGAGAATTATTTATTCAGAATCTTGTTCCACAAACAGCGGGATAATCTTTTGTTATAGGAGAGGCTGCAACAGGCACAATTCCCACAGTCGAGTAGAGAATACTCCCTAACCATCAGCTGAAAGCAAAAGTCAACCAAAAACCATGCTGAAAAATGTATGTGGACATCCACCAGCCCTACGGTCTTGTAGACCCTTTTCTTGTTTCTATATGACTGTGCTCCAAAGCACAAAGCCAGGTCCATAAAGAAATGGTTTTCCCAGATCGGCGTGGAAGAACTTAGGCCTTTCTCATTTCCCAGTTTGTAAATCCTCGATTCTTTTTCTCGCCTCCTCTCCTCACGTCTTAGTTCCGCCCTCGGGAGATGCGAGCGTAGGAGATGACAAAGACACGCGAGCAGAGAGGTGTTTAACAAAAGTGAGACCTCCTTGCCTCGGAGCCGTCATTTTAAAGCGATGACAATTAAATATGACTTGTGGCACAGCTGCATCATCTGTCCATTGTCACGCTTCTTTTATACGTCACGGGTGCCGAAAAGAATCTCATATTCCTATTCCCATTTATTCATTATTTCTTTAAGCATGTTGTACTGTGTCAGTCATAATCAGCTGTGGTTTTATTGCTATATTATTATACTCGGGCTATGCATCTTCTATAGTTGGCCTATAATACTCCAATACTACTTCAACTGGAACATTATAGGGTTAAGGTGGTGTGTTTGTAGATTTACCCATGGTGTTAATAGTTGAAGTGCTTTCCTGTGTTATTTGTAGTGTCGCTCTATAATATATTATAGGATGTCTATAGGCTGGAATCAACAGCAGCTAGCCAGACAGGCAGGTATACATACAGAGCTGAGGTGTGTGAGCTATTCATTCAGGTTTTAGGAGCAGAGTCCCAGTCAGGATGTTCCTACATATTATACAGAGACACATTCTGAATTTATACAGTGAATAAAAGATACTTGGAGATACAATATTCTGTTTGGGGGTTGTCCCCAAGAACATTTGAAGGTTTTTTTCTTTCTTTATTATTCATCACAGCCTTCGTCTGAACATTTAATTCTTCTAGAAATGTTTGCCCTTTAAAATCACATTCTATAAATCAAAAGAGCTGATTCAGAAAACGTTTAAATAATGTTTCATTAATTATATTTGTTGACAAAAACAGTTCACTAATTTTTTTTTTCCAAAACGTATGTGAACATTTTATTGATAAATGACAGCACCCTCGTTCTAACCCCCCTCCCCTGTGCCGTACGGCGGCTTGTCCAGATGCTCTCTACGTAGTTTTTATGTTCATACCGTTTATGAGGTGCGGTTCAAAACACTGGTGCTGCGCCGTCATAAATCACCGTTATGAATCTTCCAGAGAACCTGATATGTAGAGGGCAGAGAATAGTACCTGCAGCTTGTGAGCGGTGAGTAACGGCCCACTTCAAGGAGTGAGGAGACGAGGAGGCAAAAAATCGAGAAATACAAAGAGCCCCTTGATTGACCTGCACAAAGCCCTGACCTCAACCCATCCAACACCTGTGGGATGAACTGGAACACCAACTCCCCCTTGTATTGACAAAAAATGTGTTGATAGGTGTTTGTTGTATCTAAGAGTTTGAGTTTGTCAAATGCCAAAACACTGCACAGCTGTTTAAAATACTACAAGGAAGTTGAGATTGAGAGTTCGTTCTTGACCTTGGAGACAAACAGCAGTCGAGATTGTTTTGCCAACTGCAGTTTCCAAGTTCAAGAACTATGTTTCAATCTCGACTTTTAAGCCAACATGGACAAAAAGTCCTTAAAAGAAGTGTTTTCACTAAACACCAGCTGCTCTTCATCTGACTCTCAGGCCTCAACAGGAAATAAGAGGTGCTGAAACAAACACAGCGCCTTGACCACACACACACACACACACACAAACACACACACAAACACACACTACTGAGATCAGGAGGATTGTAAGCAACAGCAACACGTTCTGAGCCTCCGGTCTCCTCTCTGCTCCTGTTAAGCCCTTTAAAAGTAGTTGACTTCTCTAACACTGCCTGCAGGTGTGAGTGTAAGTTCACAGAAACTATCCAATATCACTGACCTTAAATTCAACAATATCAAAGGCTGCCTTGTCTACAGCAAGATCAATACTAAAGATGAAGTCTGTACAAATGTGTTTTTAAGTCAAGCATCCAATTCTTTAAAGACTTTTCTACAAAAGTCAGGTGAACTGTTAGATGAAATAAAGGTTTAGGAAAAGGCCCTTCAAGTCTACAAAAATAACCCACCTGACAGCTGCCCAGTACACCTGCTCGGCCAATTTCCCCCACTGAGCAGCTCCTCAAAAGGCGGGATGTGCATTGCTCAGGAGGCATCACAGCAACGCTTGTTATATAAGGGGCTCCTCCAGTGTCATCAGCCAGAGGGTGTCTGGAAAAACCAATCCTCGAGTCACAGGACATGACAAATTGGTTCATGGTATGACTTCCAATCAACACCAAAATATCACGAGAGAAGAGCACGGCTGCACAGTGCAAACAATGTTCCACAGCACCTACCACGATCGATGTTAACCCTTTATTAGAGGGAGGGAGAAGAAGGCTGCTATTGTTTTTTACTAGTTTGTTAGATTGGTTAATGTAAGATCTCCTGTAATATCCCTGAAGGTCAAGCTGCACTTGGAAGCAACAGGTTGCCTTAAAATGTTGAGGGAGTATTGAAAATGTCTATATTCATGTTCAAGACTGAAACCCTACAACACAAAACCTGACTCAAACACATTCCTCCAGCCTCACAATATGGACAATCAGGAATATCATAAAAAAACTCTCTGTGTAACATTTTGAAAACAACATTTGAAAGGTAGAAAAACAGACTAAAGAAACCCTGTTATGGCTCTGCCATCTACCAAAACATTCACTCCCCTGCCAGCTCTGGCTCCACAACAAATCATGACATGACATGATGTAAAAAGAGCAGCAAAGTCAGTAATAGAAGTATTTTCCTCATTATAAATTTACATCTACCTCAACGACCTCAATGTTTCTTAAAGGTGCAGTGTGTAGGATTTGGTGGCATCTAGCGGTGCAACCCCGTATCATGCCAAAGCCTGTAATAGACCCGTCTGTCCACCAGAGGACAGCGTGTCAGTGTCATGTTTTGCCTCGCAGAGACGTGAATGTTACACACCTGTATGAACGTGCAGTACCAGCAGGGGGGAACAAAGCCACTCACTTACAGTCGGTTCAGGCAACAAAACCACTTGGTTAGGTGAAGGGAAAACGTCATTTGTGGGCTTAAAATAAGTACGTACACTAAGTAAAACACATACGTAAACAAGGTAATGTCAGTACGGAAAAAGTGTGTAGGAGAACTACGGTGGCTGACGTGAAAACATGAAAATGTGAATATCCCTATCTCGAGCCAGTGTTTGGTTTGTCTGTTCTGGGCTACTGTAGAAACATGGCAGACTCTGTGATGAGGACCCGCTCCGTATGTAGATATAAACGGGTCATTGTAAGGTAAAGAAAGCACAACGACTCTTATTTTCAGGTGATTATACACTAGAGAAAACATACTTAATGATGTTATATTCCATTTCTGCCAATAGATCCCCCTAAATGCTAAACACTCCTTGAATATTTAACAACACTATAAGCTTACTATTGCATTTGGTTAAAAAACAAGGTTTATTTCTGAGATTTCTCTCAGTTTGACATGGGGAATTGCTCTAACGACAATGATTTGAGCCTCAGCAGCGATTGCTACGGTGATGAAGCCAGCCAGACGCACAAATCAGAGCTGCAGCATTTTTCAGAATGCAACATCATTGCAATCAGGAACGAAACACTGCAGCAGATTTCATCAAAATGTACCTAGGATCTGGACATTTTACATAAATAAACTAATGTTGCATGCATTAACAGGATTCTGGGCCCCTATTCTCAAGCGTCAGATAGCTTATCAGGGAGTCCCATTTCACATATCTCCATTATGTCTTATGATTTTACTTGTGTCTTAACTGTGTTGAGAATAAACTGAAACTGAACAGTTTTACAACAGGGTTCTGTTGTAACGTGTACTGCTGCTGTGACATTTCCCCCTGGGGATAAATAAAGTATCTATCCATCCATTCATGCCCAAACCTGAAGCAAATCATGGTTGCCTAACATAATTCCCACTTCACCCTCTATACCTCTCTGGAGATGCTAATGGGTGCCCTCCAAAACCTGACCAGGACAGACCGGCACAGTTTAAGCCAAGTGTGTGCCGTTTCTGATAAACACATATTTCACATGGCTTGTGGTGGCTGACTCCCAATGGAAAAGTTGCTGCACTAAAGCTGTGAAACAACATCTCCGCTACCTGCTGCTGCTTGATTAATGTCACACCTGCCACCTCATATGTCACCTGCACTCCATTTAAACTGGTCCCTCTGCCTTTACTGCTAGGTAACGAGCGGCAAGCCATCATGGTCAAATGGGGAGCAGCCAATGTGTCAAGAAGTGGGTCTGGGCAGTTGCACTCCCCACCTTCATCGCCTCTCTGTGTCTGTTAGGAAGCATTACAAAATTGACAAAATAGTGGTGCCAGGTTTTAGCTGAATAAAAGCATCAAAATGATCAATTACTACTAGGGCTGTCAAAGTTAACGCGATAATAACTTGTTAACGCAAATTCATTTTAAAGCCACTAATTTATTTAATGCTTTAACGCAACTTGAGATTTTTAGGTGGTCGTGGGCTCAGTTTTAAAGTGAAGAGTGAAGATACTGGCATCATATGAAACTAGAAAACCTAAGGAATCCATTGGTACCAATCCTGTCATACTAGACCGTCGTGAAGGAGGCTAAATAACGGCCTAAACGTATGCTGCAGAGACCCAACGCGGTCTCTCATCTCCCTGAAGGAGTTTCTTTCACAACAATGACCGGCTTGCTGTACATGATCCTGCTTATTGCACGACTACTTATTTAAGAAAAATCATAATTTGACACAAAAACGGTCCGCCAGAGTCCAACAACAGAACTGCGTCCATAGCAACGGTCTGTTACACATAGCAACGGTCTGCTATAAAGAAATAAGAGTGGTCAGGTTACCTAAGCAGCACATATCTGTGCTAACCATGTAACGGCTGTAAACACATATCAGGTGTTGAGTGGAATTGATTTTCTGAGGAAATGTTGCTGCAGCAGAACATAAATCAGCAGGAAGGGAAACTTGATGTTCCCCTGACAGTATATTGTGTTGTAGGCCTCAACGGAGTGAAAAAGTGACAGCAATTAATCTTTAAGAGTCACATCGGCACATGAGTGTGTTGTTTATCAGTGTATACTTTTTTACCACGCCTGGCTGTTCTGTGGTGCTTTACGTCAAAGACATGAGAGAAGAAGAACAGCGGGGAGTCCATCTTTCTCTAACAAGATGAAACATCTGGTTCCTTAATGTATGGACTTACGTGACCATACGTTCTGACTAATTAGCTCATCCCCTGCCCGTCACACGCAGCTTGCGGCTGTTGAAATAATTCACATAGTTCACAGAATCTGATGACAACATGCTGCACACACCAACAACCAACAATCTATGCAATCAGCAGCTTCAAACAGAATCTTGTTTTCCATTAATAATTCAAATGCAAAAGCCTCTCAGAGCACTAGATTGTCGGTTGCTACTTGTCACAACATTTTGTGTTCATTTCCACCAGCATCTTACTTATTCCTCCCTGTTGGATTCCTGGCGTATCTTGTTGATCAATGAGCTCGCATCCCCAGTGAAATGATCATAAACATCAAACAGAGCCAACACTTCACATTCAAACGAGCGAGACATTTCAAACGCTTATAGTTTAACAAGTGTTTCCTAATGTGAAAATATTTATTCGATGAAGGAATACCGTGTACGTTTTAGGGCTTCCAAAGCTTCGACCGTTGCCATGGTATTCGACCTCCAAATCAGTATTTGAATACTTCGTACTACAGTATGTAATGATAAAGCATAAATCCCCAAATAGCCCATGAAATAAGGAATAATCCCACATCATTATTTATTATTCATATTCAACATTAATTATCATTAGTTATTCTCAGACGGATATTGCTGTTTGTTGTGTGTAGAGGTGTGCGTGTGTACAGCAGTGGCACTGAAAAGGGGGAGATGGAGACAGACAGACAGAAGAACATGTCAGCCTGCTGCGCTGCACTGCTCCGCAATGCTTCGAATACCTTTGAATATTCCTCACCAAAGCTTCGTATCCCAAAAAAATGGTATTCGGGATAGCCCTAGTATGTATGGAACCCCAAAGTGTTTGACAGAGCTGGTAGTAAGTCACACATGTGCAAGTCTCAAGTCTTAACCTTCAAGTCTCAAGCAAGTACCAAGTTACTGTGGTGAGAATCAAGCAAGTCAAGTCGAGTCCCTGCTATAAGTCAAGTCAAGTCATATGAAATACTGATGATCTACCTCAATTTAACCCATCCTGCAGTAAATGCTGACTGCCCAAATTACAAAAATGACTCTTTTTCTACAATACAATTATTTCCATAATTAAAAGTAAGGCATGGCATAACTAAAACACCAAGGAAATGATTAAATATGAATTAAAATATAGATTAGCTGACATTTGGGGGCACGAGAGAGAGAGAGACACACACGGAGACTTTGTCCTCATCTTTGTCTTTGTATCTTCCGCGGTACGTTTTACTGGGAAATGTAAAATCCCCCGCTTCGGGATGCCATTGTAACTGACAGCCGTGGTTCCTCTTCTCGCTGTGTGCGTACGTGTTGGTGTCTGTGACAGAGTCTGGACTAGTCTCCTCTATGATAGCTGGCTCGTGCGCTGGCCTCTGCTTGTCTGCCGCGTCCTAGTAAGTTGCCAGGTTTGCACGCATTGTACTAGAAATCACCCAATCATGTTTCAAAAACAAAACGTAACTTGTATATATCTAGAAAAATACAAATATTTAATAAATAATAAGTCAAGTCCTTTCGAGTCATCAGTCTCAAGTCTAAGTCAAGTTTCAAGTCGTGAATGCCAAGTCAAAGTCATGTGGAGTCTTTTATCAATGTTAGTCAAGCAAGCCTCAAGTCTTTAAATTTGCGACTCGGGTCTGTCTCGAGTCATGTCTTGTGACTCAGGTCCCCCACCTCTGCTGTTCGATATTCAAAATTTAAAAAAGACATAATGAAATAAATCATCATATGAATACATTGTGTAAAATATATAAGCAATTGAGGAAATTAATACAACTTCACTTATTATGAAATGTTATTTGATTTTAATGATAACTGGATCTTATTAGGTATCATTACGATTCATTTATCCACCTTTATTCCTAGCCCTGTGATACCTTGTGTGAATTATGAGAGAGACTTCTGGTTATGTAGCATACTGCTAACTCTAAGAGAAATTCTCCCTCATCTTTTCTTGGTGTTTTAGAGAAATAAATGTTCTGAAAATCTGAGAAGCTCTGAGGCTTATCAGCACTTTCATATAGAGTCAGGCATGTTTTATTAAAGGAGGAGGAGCAGAACCCTGTCTGTTTCAACGCAGACGTAGAGCCTCAAAGTCCCACATCGCCACATCACTTTAAGTAATGCTAAACTAACTTAAGCCCCATTCGCATGGGATTAATATTACAGGGGGAGGTGGGGAATGAAATACGAATATATTCACTGTGCTCCTCTGTAATTTAACTCATCGTTCTGGACAGCATTTTAACCATCAGGAAGTTATAGTATATGGTCTGTAATTCGAAAGCCTGGGAGAGTTGAAGGGGCGGCATGGAGGGAGAGACGTGAGGCAAATATACTGCATGAGGTGAACAGGAGTTAAAAATCGCACATCACATATCTTATGTTTCAGCATGATTCATACACTTCCTGAGGAGATCTTATCTCTGGAATAAACGGAAATTAATCTGCTTAGAAATCGTGGAAAAAAGACGCTCCATATACTGTAACTCCAGAACTTGCATGATAATCATCACATTTTTAAGTTTTTTTCAGTATCAAAGTACTCCAGTGCTAGCTGTCTGAACATCCATGGGTACACTGTAAACAGACACTAGGAAGAGCTAATTTGGCATACTTTTAATGGTGCCAATATGCCAACATGTAAACAAATATAAGCCAAGAAAACATTTAAAAACTAAGCCCGCTACAACCTCTGAAGGATCAATTGCGTTAATGCGTTAAAGAAATTAGTGGCGTTAATATGAATTTGCGTTAACGCGTTATTATCACATTAACTTTGACAGCCCTAATTTTAAACAATTTATTCATATGATTATTTACCTCATTATGTCTTTTTAATTTATTCAATATTGAACCCTTTGCGCTTCCATAAATGAGCACAGACAGCTGCTCCTCAAAGCTTTGGAGCTATTTTGAGATATGAACCACGAATCCTTTTTTATCCCCAATATCTATTCATGAATTCTGACACATACAACATGTGATTACAACTACTGCCATCATCAACACAAAAATCGCCTAAGGATTGCATGAAACTGCCAGGCGAATAAATATTCATGTGGTAATTTTCACAGCTTGAGTGCCAGCCCTTGGAGGAAAAAAATTAATTTTCTGAATTATAAATTGAGCAGCTGATTGCCTGAGAACGGTTTCTGCGGCTCCATTTTTTCTTTACTACTGAAATGACGTGAAAAAGGTTTCCAAATACAGCAATCAGGGCAAATCTCTCCACTGGCAGATGACTTTAAAAAAGGACATGCAACACTTAGTGAGTCTGTCAGAAGCTGCTGTGACAAAGTTCAGATATTACTACAGGCATCATACTACCGCACATATGCACACCATGCACGTGATGATACGGCCCGTCTGACTCAAAACCAGTATTTCAGCTCTGTTTACAACACAGATGGACCGCGACACAGCCATGTACCAACAGATTTGAGTCTTCGTATTTTACGTCATTGAAATGTTTACTGTCACATTCAAACTGAAAGAAAAGCAATAATAAGTGACCTTTAATGTGAATATAGTTCCATTTTCATGACTCCTTATTGATAAACGAGTGACTCATGAGAGCTCTAACATTTGCCGTTCCTAAACACAACGTGATTCACAGTCTTTTCTGGGCACAGATCTCCTTCACAGTGGATGTGACGCATTACTATACATGTTTCCGTCAGCAGTGACATTTGTTTGGTATAAATATAGGGCAAGCAGGGTATTTAGAGCAAGCAGTGACAGCTGTTAGCAGTAATAATAATAGTAGCAAAAGCAGCAGTAGTAATAAAAGCAGTAATTTGTATGACGTAAAAAATTCAATTCAAAGATCCACTTACTGGCTTTTTCTGAGCTGCATCTCACAGTCTTCATTAACAAATGGAACTGGGTCAGTTTTCAAGTTTGGAACGACGAATCAGTCCTATTTGCTGATGAAGACCATGAGATGTAGCTGAAAGCTTCAAGAAAGCTAATAAGTGGTCTTTTAAGTTGAGGATTTCCCAAGTCAGGTCATCACATACACTGTATATACTGTAAGAAGTGGATGTAGTCACCGTGACATCACCCATTGGTTTGTGGACTGCCGTTTTGAAGCTTCGAGTTTGGCATTTTGGCCATTGCTATCTTGGTTTTTTGCAACCGGATGTGACACGAGAGGGTGGAGCTAAGTACAACCGTACACTGAATAAGACATTATTTAGGCGACCAAAATGTTGCAATTAACTTTCATGAAATGAAAACATACTGTGAAAGGGTTAAAGTTGTAAGACAAAAACATGGACAACTCCCAGACCGGACAACGCCGTGGTAGCGACCTGTCAATCACAAGGTAGCCACGCCCTAAAGCGTACCCTGCTTTATGGTCTATTTAACTCTAAATGGGACCATAATTTACTAAATGAACATCATGCTGTATTGAAGAAGACTTGAAACTAGAGATTGAGACCATCAACTCATGTTTACAATGTTTACTGAGGTAATAAATCAAGTGAGAAGTAGGATCATTTTCTCATATTCTATACAATCAGACTAATTTTGACTATAGAACCCTAAATATAGCTCCTCACTTCATCTGCAAGATTAAACCAAACCAGAAAGTAACCCTAACCCTAACCCTATTATAAACTGACTGAGTATGAAAAAGTAGTGTCATAGAAATAGTAGCAGCAGTAGTAGCAGTACCAGTCCCAGTAGCAGTAAAACTCTGTGGTTGTGCGTCTTACCTTGTAGCTGGTAGTCCACAGAGATGTCGGAGGGGTTCTGCAGCAGAGCCGACCTGCGGTAAACCACGTGGACCCGGCCCTGGTCCTCCAGCTCTTGAGTGCCTCGCTCCAGCGGCTCAATGAAGTACTCGTCGGAGTCGGTGCGGATCATCCCAGCCTGCAACACAACACCAGATAAGTGAGTGCGTGGAATTAAGCTACTCGTACAGCAAATGCTTCTCTACTGAGAGGAAAGACTACGAAGCAAGTGACCGTTACTTTATACTTTTTAATGCCCTATACCATAATCAACTATTATCTATTAAACATCAAAAATCATGCTAAAAAAGGTCACAAATCAAGATCATGATTTTCATTGAGCTGTTTTTCTTTATGTAAATTCATGCAGCAAGGACATCTTCTTTAACATTTGGTGAAAATTAAATCTATGCCATTCATTTGTGTAGACTGATGTGTACACATAAAGACAGACGACAACATACTGACACCACAAACAGATGCATAAAATATATGAAAAGACAGATGTGCTAATGTAATATTTAGTAATTTATTCAATAGAGAATGTTTCTACGTACTAATTGCAGGCTTTAATGTATTTAGGTCCTTCAGTGTGACATTGTTTCATGTTGTTTTGATTCTTTTCGTGTAACTTAAAATCAGTTTGCAATCATCAGCTGGTTACCCGACAGCTGCAGGCGGCGATCAGAAAGCTCCACATCATTAGCGACACATTGGAATGAAATTGCTTTGTGATGGCTACCTGCCGCCTTCAGATTTCTTGCAATAAGAAGCCAGTCATGCCCGTAGTTTATGGCGGATATATAAAAAGGTCACACTGTCCAGCTAACACGATGATGTACAAGCAAACTGAATGTTCTCAAATCCAAGTGTTGTGCTGAGGCAGGTGTCAGCTGCATCAAAACACACGCGTTAGTATGATAAGTGACCTGCACTGCACTTTGCTAAAGCATTTCTGTAATTAGTGCATCATCCCTACAAATGTGTTAAACTGCTAAAAATGTTAATGATGTCAATATGCTAATGAAGCCTCGGCCTCGTGTGATGTTATGATTCATTGAGGACACTAATGTAAAATGCAAATACGTGTGATCTGCTCATCTGGGCCGCGCGATGCTCAAAAAGTCAAAACACTTTGCTGCAAAACACCAACGACATCCAGTGAGACAGGAGGAACATTGAATGAATTCATGTTCAACAGTAACGTTCGTCCTTTAGAGAGCGAGTTGCTTTGGCAGGCAGGAATAAAAAAAAAAAAAGCTGCTACTGTGCACCTGTGCGCAGACAGAGCCACCTCTCACAGAGCTCCAGAGGAATTCGTTCCAGCTCTCAGTCAGCCGGTCGGTCCAGCCTCCACTGCTGCACCTCGCTCTGGCCTCTCCACTAACACTCTGTTGGACGGAGCACATATGGTGCTTTGCAACCAACACGCACACTGAACTCGTTTCCAACTCCCATAGTCCCCAGTCAACCCAGCAATCCCCCCCCCCCATCGCTCCTCCTGTTTACACGCACTACTGGCTGGACTCCAATTTAAGTTCATAACTCAGGTTTGCATGTAACTTTAAACAGAATATTCATGTCCCGATGTGTGCTGCTCATAGATGAACAGCCTGCTAGTAAAATGAAATTAAAAGTTTTGGCAACCAAAATGACCTCTGACCTGTGCTGCAGGGAAAAGACATGGTCAACCTAACCGTTAGTGCTGCATATTGCCACTTTGTGACATCATAATGTGGCAATAATGCCAGTCTGATTTGTTCCAGCTTAAGGAGACCAGGTGTCTTCTGGCAACATAACCAGGTTTACTCCTCCTCGCCAAAGTATTCAAACCGAAAAACCACTTGGCAGCATTGCTCATCATGGATGTTCCCATGAGGAAAATACCATATAATTAAAATAGGAGTAGGAGTGTAATTGAACGGTTTGCTGTTGTGATTTTGATTGGTACTAAAGATTGTTGTTAATTGTTATGATGACAACAGAACACACTCCAATGGGGCCGTAAAGTGTGTGGTTGCAGCTCGCCGGTAAGTGAATGGACATAGCTGGAGACAGCTGGCTGGCCAGTTAGCTAGGTAGCTTGGGAGCGTCTAGGCCCGGTGTTACAACGAAATCTGTGACCATCGTAATCTGTGACCGCAGAAAGCCAACAACACATGAAGTCACCATTTCTGACAGCAGAAAATGTGACCCCACTGTACCTGTGTAATAAATGAGGCAATATGTGAGAGGAAACACACAAAACTATATTGTAATAACACATAAATGTTATTGTGTTATTGTATTGTATATAATAATTGAATTGTATTTATTGTATTTGCCGCATACATACAGGTACATACATGAAATTTGACCTCTGCGTTTAACCCATCCTTGGGAGCAGTGGGCTGCTGTAAAGCGCTCGGGGAGCAACTGGTATATATGATACCGCACAGTTGTATCAGCAGGGCTACAGTAGTGCACAGAAGCCGTTTCCATGGTTACCGCGTATAGAGCGCCTGAGGTTTACTCGCGGAGCGCTTGTCTGCCTGTCTTTTCACATAATATCACGCAGTCAGACCCCCGCACATCGAAGCGAGTACGCAGGTGGAGTGTTGCTTACCGTCTGAAAAGCCCTTGAAGGTTTCTATGTCGGCCACATGTTGTTCATGCAATTGAATCACAACAAAGCCTTGATTGTTGCCAGGAAACCCACAGCGGAGAGGATATAGATACAGAATGAAAGAAAATCTGAATTCTAGGGACATTCTGTTCATATTCAAATGAAATCTGCATTTGACAGCTCTGATGACAGCTAGAGGTTACCAGAATATGAATGGATGTGATGAATACAGAAGAAGAGAGATCCAGTTATCTTTGTCATGTCTTCCTTATCAGATACAACAACATCTCCTGCAGTGATGTGAATACGAAAGAGATACAAAAGTTTTAACTAGTAGATTTCACCATGAAACTTCCCCAGTTGATGAATTAAATTAAGACAATTAGTTTTTGTATTAAAGTTTTCTGAAACGTTATGTTTAAATATGCAAATGAGGCATTATCTTAGCAAATTTGCATTAATGTCCAGAACAGAAATCTGAACATTGGATAAAGCCAGGGTCAAAATTCTTGGTTTATTTTATTGACATATTGGAGTCAAAGGTTTTTACAGAGGGACTTTCTCTTTTTATCACTCCATAAATCAGAAAATACTGTCAAAAGACATTTAAAAAATCCATTTTCACCAGGTTTTTAGGAAGAAAATGTTCTATAAATCAGACTATAAATGATAAATGAACAAACTCCTCTGTAAAAACCTTCAGAATATAGATAGAAATGAAACTGTGTATGTAAGTGCTACTGAAGTGGAGATTTCTAGCTCAGAGTCTGAGAAAAAAAATATTTTGAGAAAACGGCCTTTAAAAGATATGTATTGTAAAACTGCATACATTTTGAAGACACTACAGGTGAATAGGTTAAACATTATAAAGTAATAGATATCACCATGAAACTTCCCCAGTTGATTACGTACATTTAGGAATGTGACGGTGAGGAAATTTCCCCACCGGTTAATACACTTCTAAATCCTCCGCCACCGTCTTATCTGTCAACTCTTTCTCTCTCGTGCTGTGTGTGTGATATCTGACTCCTGCTGCTCTGAGCTGAGACTCTGTATGGAGCACACACTTTCACTTTCAGTTTGTAGCTTCCCTTGTCCGACTATGTATTATTAACATGCCGCTGAGTCATGAAAATAAACAAAATGGGTTTTATTCCTATAAAAAAAGAAAAAACAACGGTGGGGGCGGTGGGCTGGTTTATGCCTGAACACCGGGTAACACCGGTAACATCGACTACTGTGCCAAGCCTACTTACATTGAGACAATTAGGTTTTGTATTGCAAGTTTTCTTAAATGTTAAGTTTAAATATGCAAATGAGGCATTATCTAATGCTAACTTTGGGTGAATTTTAGGAGAAATCTACAGACGCAAATAGACAAAGTGCAGTAAAATAAACACCTAAATGTGTATTTTGGATGTTTTCTTTCAACTAGTCTGAAAGAAGACTTGTTATGGAAGCAAAATAGCCCAAAATCGCAAATTGGCAGTGCATGAACAACAATGTTTTTGCCTGTAGCGTCTCACCTTAAAGTATCAAAAGCTACGACAGGCTGATTTTTAAAAAATGGCAAATAGCTGCCATAAAACTCTTCGCTAGATGTTATAAATGCATAACAGACAATATAAACCAAACTTAATATTAAAAAAGTTCATGTGAGGGAAGGTTTTAAAATTCATATTTTTCTTGTCGCCTTGTTAACTTAAACATATTGGCAGGGGGGATTTCCTCCTCGGCTTATTGTTGTGTATTTATCAGTAAACCTGCAGGCATCGCTCGCAGATACAGATTATATAGCTTCTGTATGTCAGCATATGTTGTCAGGCTGTAATGCAGTTTGCTTAGCGATGTAACAATTACCATTTCCTCACACACACACTAGTATTCGGAGACAAGGTCCGCGGATTATCCTGCCTGAATCGTTCCTGGCATTGCACCCATAACCACATCCCGTCTTTCCCTTATTTACTCTGAGCTCATCTCCAACCTTGATTCAGTCACAGCTAAACAAATTCACCTTTAACACTGGCATGTTGACAGCAGAGGCATATGGAGGCATATTTTGATTTAAACCGACATGGATACAACCCAGCTGTCTCTTATTGACTGATTCCATGCACGCAAGGAATAAGTAAAGGTTGAACGTCTCGATCAGAAACGGCAGTAAAAATCTTCAAAAGGTCACGCATCAATTTAGGATCACTTAAAGAGGACCTATTATGCTTATTTTCAGGTGCATACTTGTATTTTGGGGTTCTACTAGAACATGTTTACATGCTTTAATATAAAAAAAAACGCTCTATTTTTCTCATACTGGCTGTGCTGCAGCACCTCTTTTCATCCTCTGTCTGAAACACTCTGTTTGAGCTCCTGTCTGCTCTGATTGGTCAGCTGGCCCACTCTGTTGTGATTGGTCAACTGAACCAAACTCTTCAGACTCAGCTCCAGCTCCACTCTAACTAGCTTTGTTTGAGGGTGTACCAAACTATCTGCTTGGCAGGTATTATGCAAATGTTTTACTTGGTGACATCACCACATTACGGAGGAAATACGGAAGATCATCAAGCTAGGTCTGGGCAATATGACGATATATATCATCAAAACAATATATATCTCTATAATTTAACCTAAAACTCAAGTTCTTAAAATGAGAGAATACTCGGTACTTTCCATTTGCCAAGTATTTAATTCACACAGGAGTATACAAAAATAGTAGGGCTATCAAAGTTAACGCGTTAGTTAACGCAAATTTGTTTGCGTTATTTGACCCCATTTTCAAAGGGGTCCCTTGACCTCTGACCTCAAGATATGTGAATGAAAATGAGTTCTATAGGTACCCAGGAGTCTTCCCTTTACAGATATTCCCACTTTATGATAATCACATGCAGTTTGGGGCAAGTCATAGTCAAATTCTGGCCATATCGCCCAGCCCTATCTTAGGCAGTTCAGGAGCAGTGTTTCTGTGGGGGAGAGTAACTCCCTTTGGCGTGGACTTTTGACAGTGTAACTTTGCAGATCTTTTACATGAACAAAAACTATATAACACTACAGTTAAGGGAAAAAGCACAAAAGCATAATAGGTCCTCTTTAAGATGAAGCATTTCTTTCAGAAGAAAATGAGAGGCAGAACAGAGTCCAGATCTGAATCTCTACTCTCACATACATCATCAATTAGAGCGCAGACCTATTAAAAGCACCTCTTCAGACGGCGGGAGGTGCGAGACTGTGCAAACAAACTGACAGATGGATAATTGGGTAAAAGTTGTGAAAATCCGTCCAGGAGTGACGTTTAATTCTGAGCATCTTATGAACTATCTGAGGAGATAAAAATGTCACCTTCTTGTTAACACATGGCAAAAGCAAACAGTGTAAGCCGGAGTCCAATTTTAAAATGCAAGAGTGCATGTAATGAGACGCCGCGCTGACATTTTAACATTGATCAAACGCTGCTCCACAGCATGACGCACAACTCATGATGGTTTAAACCATATCGAAGATCTTTCTGAGTGTAAGACGACAACTAACACTTTCACTGAATGATGCCATTTAAATAAAAAGTTTTTCATGCAACCCTTGGGAATGAAAACTGGGCCAGTACAGCAAAGATCTAATCAATTCAGTCAATACAGATTGTTTCCATCCAGGCTTTTTTATCTAAGCTTGACTATGATGGAAAAGAAGTACTGAAAAGAGAAGAGTTCATTATGTGAACATCTAGCTGAAACATACTCGCCGTGTCTTAACAATACAGAAATCCTCCCCCGCCTCAATGGGCAAGGCGTTTCAGTAATCTGCGTCGCCCAAAGGAAGTGGTGAGCCTATCACCACTTTGAATGAATGGAGACATAAGCAATTGGATACAGCTGTCCTGAAATTAATTTCTTATCTATCCTTTAAGCAGAGACATTGTATAAAAAAGGCATTACTCTCTTCCTTCTTCTTTCTCAAACACACAAGGGGAAGAAACAAATTTCAACTTATTGCAAATGGTATCTTCTTCTGGGCCAGGATGAGCTGGAACTGCATTCAGGTGAAGCTCAAGGTATTAATCTGTGGTGAACAATATTAATTTCAAGTGCCACTAAAAGAATTCATTGCATTCTTCTTCATTCATGTTAGTAATGGTTCAACATGCTGTTTCATCATGGCCTATTTTTTTGTGGTGGCATCTAGGGGTGTGGTTGCAGATTGCAACCAACAGAGTACCCCTCCACTCACTCCTCCCTTTCCAAGACTGCGGTAATGTGAGCCGCCAATTGCAAAACCGCGGTAACGCCGTTCACCTCGCTCAGAGGCCATCCTTACCATAATAACACTACTTTAGGAGCAACGAAAGTCAGATGGAGGCGTCACGGTTTCGCACTCTGCAGCTCACGTTAGTGCAGTTTCATAAGCGTGTCGGAGAACTACGGTGGCCTTCAGGTAAGATAAAAACGTGAAAGCCTCTCTCTAGAGCCAGTGTTTGGTTTGTTCGTTCTGGGCTACTGTAGAAACATGGCGGAGCAACATGGCGGACTCTGAGAAGAGGACCCGCTCCCTATGTAGATATGAACGGCTCATTCTAAGCTAACTAAAACCAGTGTTAGTTTCAGGTGATTATACACATACATGAAAAACATAGTTATGAATATTTTATTCAATTTCTGCTAATAGATCCCCCGAAATGCTACACACTGGCCCTTTAAACAAAACTCTGTTGTTAAATAATCGATAATGCGTGCCTTCTCTTTCTTTGGCATTGCTCTGCCCCATGTTTCAGATACATTTTTTTTGTTGGTGATTCAGGAACAACTTGGCTGCATATACTGTATTTGGAAGGATTTTCAGTTTAAGCCTCGGGGCATAAAACACAATATTGGGTCCAAATACGCCTAGTAAAATCTGAATGGCAGTACATCCAACAATTAGTAATAAATAACAAATTATTTTTGTTATTAAGGTACACACACACACACACACGCACACACACACACACACACATTCTGTCTGACCTGCAAGAAAAACTGAAACCAGTGATTCACGGTGAATTATCAAAATCAGACTACCACAGCCAGCAATGTTACACACTTCACACTTATTATGTGGTTGTTTTTGGTGTAGAAATATTAGATATTTTTAGCTCAGTAGTCCTTATATAAGGATTCTGTAACTGAAGCAGATTGTTGCTCTAAACAGAAAGTGAGACCTCTGGGTCGAATAATACCGACCACACATTTAGAGGAAATGTCATTAGAGCCCTTATTTTGTTACATGCTGTCGCCAGTAATTGTTGGATCACAGCTGCCACAGCAGACTGTCCACAGTAACCTTGCCTCCATGATACAGTTATAGTATATATATACACAGTAATAGTATTTGGCCTTTAGGAGGAAACACAGGAAAGTTTCTGAACAAAAGACATGAGACTATAACCGTGTGCTGCAGGTTATTTTCAGGTCACTTTGGTTATTTGTGAAAATATTTTTTCTATATATGTTTTTTTTTTTTTCAGCCTTATACTGCTGCACAGCGGTGGTGGAAGACGTATTCAGATATTTTACCTAAGTAAAAGTAGAAATACTACAGTGTAAAAATAGTAGTTACAAGTCATGCATTAACATTAAAATATACTTTACCAAAGTAAAAGTACTCATTATGCAGAATGGTCCATTTCAGAATCATGTATAATATATGTTTGGATTATAATTATTGATGCTTTAATGTGTGCATTGCTTTAATGTTGCAGCTGGTAAAAGTGGAGCTAATTTTACTTACGTTATATAAAGTACTAGTGGGTAGCTTAACCTATAAAAACCTAATTTATTAGTTTTAGTTATATTTAATATAAATAATCTGAATCTGCAAAGTAATTTAAGATTTAAAATAAATGTAGTGGATGAAAAAGTTCAAGATTTGTCTCCAAAATGTATTATAAGTAATAAGTAGCAGAAAATGGAAATGCTCAAGTAAACTGCCTCAAAATTGTACTTATGTACAGTACTTGAGTAAAATGTACTTTGTTTCATTCCACCACTGCTGTACACACAACGAGAAGACAAGACTTAATCAATTACAAATGTCAGAAATGTAATGTCTAATCTATAGGCTCCTCTGCTGCTTGTAAATGTGACCACAAAGCAGGATTATTAATAATAGGTCAATGCTTTTATAGCACAAGGTTAGCATCAGTAATATGGAATCATATGGTTCATAACTGTGTGTTAGTTAACTGCTGCTGCTACACACAAACAAACAAATAAAGGAAAAAAGACAAGAAAGAAATGAATGAATTCCCGTCTCTCACACAGAAACATCCGGACAGTTGCTGGATGAGTAGTTGAAGGACATACTGGAGTGGTTATTTTACCTGGAGTAACATAATGTAATTATCTATGAATAAGGGAACTGTGCAGCGTGACTGTTTCAGGCTTATGGTTAGCGCTGTCGCCTCACAGCGAAGACACTCACAGGAAGTGACAAATGAAGTGAACCATCCATCCAGAAGAAATATGATGAGCCTCCTCCACACGAGAAGAACTGAAACCTGGAGATCCACGAATATTCAAGCTTTGGGTTTTACTTTAGAGAGCTGGTTCTTGATAACCTGACCCATCAGATGGTTTGTTACACAGAACCATGTGAGAAGGGCAGACACTTTTCCTTCCATCCACAATTCGATGGCGACAGAGCTACAATACGATGCAAAGGCACTGGCCTGACCAGAGCAAGCGAGTGTCTTGCTCAAGGACACTTGGACATGTAGACAAGAGGAGCCGGAAATCCAACCAGCAACCCTCTGATTAATGGAAGACTCCCTTTACCTGCTGAACCACAGCTGTCCCTGAATGACGGCCCTGAGTAGACGTGGCTTTGTTTTAAAAGATCACAAACCAAAAAGGTTGTGATCCACAGGCCTAACTGATTAATAGGATAATAAAAATAATCATAACAGTGACAACGATAAGGTCATGTAAGACTTACTGCCCCTTTCAGACAGTAAACTAGGAGATACTCTGCGTAACCTCAAACCAGTCTGTTTTTCCAATGACTAAAGACTTAATTTAATCTTCTTAATATCAGCGAGGTCAACTTCAGGTGAACTGATGTGTGGAACAAAGCATGCATGCGATTATCTGCGTACAGTATTCATGCATCACGTCACCCTGATCCAAACTACTTAAAAATCATCAACCAGGAATCTCTTTCACAAACAAAAAACATCAGGAAAAATACATCTCCAGCTGGAAACGATGTCTCAGGGAGGGAAATTCTGCAAGATAAAATGCCTTGTGGATGATTATTTGGCAACTATCCCATAATTAGTGTAAAAAAAAAAAAAAAGGAGTGCAACAACTGGCTTTAAAAACATACTTTCACATTACGCAAGACTCTCAAAAACCCTCTCTGGCATCTCAAGTTTGGCTCTACAGCAGGAAGGTTTCTGATGGCACATTGTTTTGCCACCCAGTATTTGGTGTTATCAAATATCAGAGGAGACAATGGCAGGTGTCTGACAGAGGCTCAGCCAGTTGGTACCTCAACACAACCCTCAAAAAAGGGATCAAGAGTCCTGTGTTCCATCAGTTTAATATCCCCAACATCAGCCCCGGCCAAGCAGACAGCACTCGTCTGCCAAGAAAAACATATGGGATTCAGCTGAAGGGCTCCAGTTTTTCAAAAACAGTCTCTTTCAGTCTAAACTTCTTAAGGAGGTCGGTATGAACGTGCTTTCGTTTAAAAAAAAAAAAAGTTGAGGTACTGCTACGTTGAAAAAAGGTCTGAATTCAGCCAGGACACTGCCACCTTTCACCCTCGGTGTTGTTCAAAGGTGTGTTTGCTTTCAAAAATGTGAGCAAACCTTCGTCATCATTACCTGCCATTTTCATCCCCAGCCTTTAAAGGAACTTTAAGGGGAAAAAATACACAAGTTAATTTCTTGTGATTTGCAGGGGAGGCGAGTAGAAAACTATTTTTGAGAATGCTCAACAAAAATAAACAGAAGATTGCAAAAATATCTCAGAAATGTACTTCGGTAGATTAACATGATGATGAATGTTCTTATCCATATCCTCAATACATTTCAGTTTCCTTGCATATCTGTGTTTGAAGTTCAGCCTGAGATGTATTTAAGCTAGGGCTGTCAATGGATTAAAATATTTAATCGTGATTAATCGTATGATTGTCCATAGTTAATCGTGATTAATCGCACATTTGTCAAATATTTAATACTGTTATCGACATGGGAGTGGGCAAATATGCTGCCTTATGCAAATGTATGCATATATTTATTATTGGATATAAAATAACAACTCAAATCAGTGACAAATATTGTCCAGAAACCCTCACAGGTACTGCATTTAGCATTAAAAATATGCTCAAATCATAACATGGCAAAGTGCAGCCCAACAGGCAACAACAGCTGTCAAGGTGTCAGTGTGCTGACTTGACTATGACTTGCCCCAAACTGCATGTGATTGTCATAAAGTGGGCATGTCTGTAAAGGGGAGACTTGTATAGTATTATAGTATTACCCATAGAACCCATTTTCATTCACAGGTCTGGAAGTTGGTACCTCTTGCATCCTCTAGCTTTAAAACTGAGCTCGCTACAACCGAAATATCGCAATTTGCGTTAAAGAAATTAGTGGCGTTAAAATGAATTTGCGTGGACGCGTTAACGTTGACAGCCCTAATTTAAACAGATTTTGTTGTATGTTTTCGAAACATTAGAAAGTGAAAAAGTTGACAGGTAATGAATTGAAATTAAAGAGAGTTTTTGGTCAAAGTGCAGGGCAGAGAAATGGTGAAAAAGGCTGCACTTTGAGAAACAATATAAGAATTTATTTCAGTTCTGTCTTTTTGTGCTGCTCCACCAAACAGAGCAAACATTTACACACGGCTTTGAGGAGGCGGCAAAGCATCCAAACTTAAAATAAAACCTCACGCCGGTGAATGGCTCTCAATGTCCGTCTGTAACGACAACAGAAAATGTGGGCTCCTCTTAAGTTTATATAGGTCATGATTAAAAATGTTTCGACGCATAAATATCAATAAAAGCACCCTGGCAGCACACACCGTGAACTGAAACCTCGGCTTGCTGAGGAGAAAACTTGGAAGAAATAGCTTGGCTTTGCATATCTTGGTGTGCCTCCCCTCCTGTACCTCAAACCATATACCCAAACAGCTCTGGGGTCAAGCCTCTGCAACAAGCCATGGCTAAGTCAACAGGGAACATTAAGAACTATTAGTGAATAAAACTCTTGTGCCCGACTACAGTTCGCTGCAAAGAGGCACTGGCTCACTTTCTTTTTCTAATCAAATAGGATATTTTCTTTGCTTTTTTTTCCTCTCTCCACGGCAGCTCCAGATATGTCAGGAGCTGTGCACGTCCAGAATGCCCTTTTATGTCACCGAGGCCAAAAGTTTAGGCCACCGAACACACGTAGCTCTTAGCAAAACATTAGCATATCTTATTTGCTCATTTTGTCTCTCTTCATGAATCTCAGCATTGTAAACGTTTCTCCCGAGGCGAAGTCATGCCGGAGGCGTCGAAGTTGCCTGGAGTGACTGACAGCGAAGCATCAGGAGAGTTAGAAATGTCATCCCAATAAGGCAGCTTTTGCTCTGAAAGGATACTCTAACTGATGCATTACCCATCAGGCCTGCAGTGTGTGTTTACACTCGCGAGTCTCACACACCACAGACACAGGAGTGCCTCACCCTTTTGGCTGGCAGAGCCGATTATGCAACATGACACACATTAAGAGGTGGCCAAGTTTTACAGAGCCGCTGGCGAGGTAAAGGTTAATATCAACAGTCGGTGCTGTTTTCAGGTCAGCTCTGCCTCTGTCTGTCTGCATCTGTCAGTCGATCGGTCCGCCTGTCTGTCTGCCAAGGCTTGCCAAAAAAAAAAAAGAAAATCCTTCTTCATGCAACGCAGAGTAAGAGGAGGTTTTTGTTCCAGCTGTCCTGCTTCATGGAAACAAATGAGTGAGGCTGAAGCAGTATTTCATGGTTGCTTTAAGGCATTTCCAGGCAGCTTACAGTTTGTTTGTCATGCTGAAATAAAAGCTGGTACTTTGTGGCATGTAGAAACGCTTCATGCTGCAGCTGAAAAGTGCACAAAAAAAGTCTGTTTTCTTTCCTCTCACATGTGACACAGATCTGATGTTCCATAATCAGGAGGGATTGGAAAAACCTGGACGTCAGCTCTGAGCCACATCGATATATGGCACCAAATCAAACAGACTTCTATTTGAATGCTCAAATCTCAATCTGCCAGCAATGCAACGACAATAAGGAGGGATGTCACTTTCCATTTTTATGTCCCTGATCTCAATTATATATGACCTTTACTATCATAATTACTGTATATTTTGTGTTGAAAGGTCAATTCATGTCTATATGTGACAGTAAAGCCAATCACATTTACATTGTTCAACTCTCTAATTACAAAAACACAGCCTGCATCACAGCTTTCCCTTACCTGTCATGTAGAGCTTGATATAGTTTTCTACAATATTATGTATAATATCAGTGGAAATCAAAGTGGATCTGAAGTTTTGGATGAGATTTTGAAGGCTTTTCATCCCTAGAATGAAAAAATATTCATGTTTTTCACCTACAAAAGCAGCACTCCTCATGCTTCTGCTTGTGAAATCTTTTTCTTTTTTTAACCTAAGGCATCAAATTAAACAGTTGGCTGCCATTTATGAGTTTGTTCACACACTCACAGAGCTGTACAGTAGTTAGACTGATGTACGGATACGTTTTTATCAAGATATATGAAAATGTAGTTATGTTATATATTGTGCCAATATACTTTATAAAGTGAAACTGCGTTGTAAATAGAAACTGTATATATATATTTGAGCATTATTCTTGACTTTGTGTGACAAAATAATCTCAACTCGGAGCTTTCAAACACATCTTGGATGGAGTTGACTCAGGCGTCATCATGTGTGTGGAACTTCAGTCAAGTGATAACAAGAGGTTATATATGTTTATATATAAGATACGTTTTGAATTCAGTGAATTAAATACCTGATAAAAACAAGGTACTTCATCACATTGAGGCTAAAATCCTGTAAATCCAATAATGCTATGAAGCTGTGCTGATTGACTATCCTATTCACATTACCCACAATGCCCTAGCCCTTTAAGCATCATTTAAATAATAAATCAGCACCAGCCCTGCATTAGTGTGATAATCTCAAGCTCACTGGTGCCTTAATGTATTTCCGTGTTTATCTCTGAAGGCTGAGAGAAAAATTAAAAGTTTGAATGTTTTTGAGGCCCAGGGCTCCGTTACCATTCCTAACAGCGTGAGGGAGTTACTCATCCCAAACAGATCATTAATCTACACTCCTCCATCATCTTCCCAGCTCTGCACAGCTGGATGAAAAACAGACACACAGATTATGTCCTGAGTCCTTAAGTCCAAAAATACAACAGACATGAGAAACTTCCCCTCTTTTGCCTTTCAGGGCTCCACTATAAAACATCTGCAGTATGTGAACCATCAACTCTGTGACAAGGAAACCCTGTGAGCACGAGTGTACACGAGGAGAGGCCAGACATGAACCGAAGACTCATGTTGAGGGAGGAGGAGGAGGAGGATGGGAATGATACACCCACTCCTGACATCTCGAGGTCAGTCGCATTCCTTCGTTGTTTTCCTGAATCCTTAAAGAGACGTGTTCGTGTACGTTTCATCCACGTGAAAAAGAAACAAAACTAACAAAACCAGCCACCCTCAGCGGAGTCGCTCTCTCTGACTGTTAACGATGGAAGTACTGTACTCGTAAAACTACCGTCCTTTCACAATAAAAACCTCCATAACAGACCAGGTGTGTTTCGAGGATCAAACACTGTCATTATATCCTGTAAACGGAAGCAAATGCCTTCATGGAGCCCATATTTCTAAAAAAAACAGGGAAAAAGTTGACAAGAAAGTCGGTGTTTTAAAGATTTCACCAGCCTGTATGTCTGTTCTTTGATCTTTACATGCACAAGATACAGAAGAAGGGCACAGGGTTTTACGTTTTGAGATCTTTATGAGTCTAATCGATCTTCATAAAGGTCCACACATTAACCCCTAACATATCAACGAGCGTCGCTGAGAGCTTCGGAGTCACACAAGGCTGCAGTGTTTCTCAGTGGAAGAGAAGTTTCACAAACAAGACGGTCTGCTGCTGCTGCTGCTGCTGCTGCTGCTGCAAAAATCACTGAGATCAAGACTTTCATTTCAGCCAAGACCTCAAGCTCCAGCATCCCTCCTTTCCACGCAGAGATAATTCAAAAGGAAGTCATTAGGAACAACGTGTATCCATGTGCATCTGGCAACATTCACAAAGTTAGTTTGTAATGAATATTTTAGCAAAGCTTTCAGAACACTGCCAGAAAAGTTACAGGAATGTGAACTTGAAACCGACCGATACTGGATTTTTGAGGCTGATAACTTCAAAGTAAAAAAAAAAAAAAGATCAGATAAAACATTAACATCGATCTTTACCCTTAGATTTTTTTTTTTTTTTTAAAGAAGATACATACTGAGCGGGAAATTTTACAGGACATTGTGTTACACAGTGTTCGGGGATACATCAATTACCCAACCAGTCAAGGCAGATGGCCGCCCACTGCCCGAGGTTTCTACCCGCTAAAGGGGAGTTTTTCCTTGCCATTGTTGCATAAAAATGCATGCTCATGGGGGGACTCTTCTTGGGTGACTAAATTATAGAGTACGGTCTAGAACTGCTCTATATGAAAAGCATCTTCAGATAACTTCTGTTACGATTTGACGCTATACAAATCACGGCGGTGCAACATGTCGGACTCCGTGAAGAGGACCCGCTCCCTATGTAGATATAAACGGCTCAAAAACACAAAGATTCTTATTATCAGGTGATTATACACTAAAGAAAACATATTTATTAATATTATATTCCATTTCTTCCACTAGATCCCACAAAATGGTCCTTTAAATAAAACTTCCCTGCCGTAAAAATTATGCAGGCGCAATGCATGGCACTAAAAGTCAACCATCTCCCAGCTGAACCTTTAAAGCAGTCTGCCAGTCCATCAGCTTATCAACTCATCCACTACAAAGTCCCTGCACTCCAGAGGGTTTTATAGACGAATGCGTTGAATTATAAACACAAGTTGAATTTTATCCCGATGAGGGCCTGAGGAACAAAATGTCATGAATAGAAAGTAATGAGTCGGCTGATCGACAGCGTGTGGGATTCTTTGGGCTCTTTTACAAATTCATAGCGAGGGTCTAATGATGAAAGAATCCATTTGCTTTTAACGTAGGCAAACCACCCAAAATACTTGTTAGGTGTTGAAGGATAATTAATAGGACCGAGACTCCAGCTAGTGAAATAAAACATATATCAGTGAGACCATTTCAACTTTCTGATAGCTATAAAGTCTCCTTAATCCTAAACTCTGGTAATGAGATGAAAAACGATTCAGGTTTTGTAGCAGAATTCATGAATCACTGGAGTGAACATGAGACATAAACGGGCTGACACACTCCGCTTCGCACCGTATTCAAAAGTAGCCTCTGCTGTGACCCTGACAGATTTGCTTCTGCTCAGCACGTGAGACTAAAAGAGGCAGAGTTCAGCGCTGATATGTTTCAGCAGCTTTTCCTAAGAAACCACTCTCTCTCTGCCATGCATGAAACATGATGGCTGTCTCCCACACAGAGCAGCAAAGATCACCGTCCCTCACCTCACCCCCACACTGCTACTACTACTATTACTACTACTACTGCTGCTGCTGCTGAACGGGAGGAAGTATCTGCCTCATAAGCATTTAGCAGTCAGGCTGCCTGCCTGCTGCAGTAAAGACTTCCAGACAGCAGCCTGGCTATAATTAAGAAACAGTAAAACACACACCTAGCGAGGGCTAAGAGGCTACTACTTGAGATCAAAGACCACTGGCCCTCAACGACAGGCTTTTTCATCAGAAACCACTGCTTTGGGGAGTGTTTGATCTCCAGTTTTGCAGTCCTGCATGCTTTGCATTTAGGCTGCAAACAATATGAGGACATTTTTTAAAAAGGTAGATTTGTATGTCCCAAAACAACTTGCTTAGTTTCCTGCTGTAACAGAACTCAGAGCATGACACATTACAGTAAATGAGGTCCTCTTGTGATGTTGATATCTCATATTTGCCTCCAGAAATAGAGTGAAGAGCAAAATTGAGAGAAAGGGCACAAATTAGCTGTTGACAATGTGCCCAAAAAACATGAAATGGTCACAATAAAGACTGTCAGAGGTGGCAACAGTAGTTTGAAAATCAGATTGAACCTGGGTTTTTCTTTAAAAGGCAGATCATTTAAAGCAGATTATTACCCAGATTTTATGTCCTAGCATATTGAAAATGGGATTTTTCCTGCCATTAAAAGGGGACTGATTGTCACATTATACAATAAATAAAGTCTTCTTGCGTCACTGACAGCTCAGAAAATACTTCCAGTAATAGAAAGGGAAGAAAGAGTCCCTTTTATGAAGCAAAATATGAAGAAATGGCTACACTACAGAGTGTTTGAGCTGCCAATGGTATCTATTAAAATCAGATTTATGGATTATAAATAGCTTTTTGTCAGATTTTGATCTTTTTTGTTTTAAAATCAACCTATCCATTGTTAAATAACAATACTTGTATAATCAGATTTGTTTTAAATTATCGATTGTTTTACAATGGATTGTATAAGTATATTAGTACAGTATGGTTTAGTCATTTTGTTTTTCACTGATTTACGCACAAAAATAAAACTAATTTTAAAACGCTGAATCACCCAGATTTTATATCTGTGCCTTATTTATCCCATTATATCCAAAATGTGTTGTTTCCTGTCGTAACAGAGCACTAATCACTGCAGTTTACAGTAAAATAAACCCTCTTGTGATTTTGACATTAGAGAATGCTTCCTGTAATAGAAAGTGAATTTAGTGTGCCAGAGTCCCTTAAACAAAAGTATAACATCAATACGTATCTGAGCTGCAAAAAGCTGCAAGATTTAAATTAAGATTTTATCCAGATTTTTGTATTTCTGAACTTTTTTTTTTCCAATTTTGAGCATCTTTTCAATTAATAATAATGTAAAAGCTAACTACAGATCTTATGGTACACAGTAATGTGGTATCATACAGTGTTTGCAAGCTGCAGCAGTCTTCTCAAATCAGCCTTCCACTGGGCAGAGCGACAGACCTTTGATGGCTGTTGGCGTCTTCAAAGTGACATCCTGCCAGGACAGTATTTACAAAGCAAAACTCTCACATCCTGTGTGGCCCCATCTCAGCCCTCAATCTCCTGCGAGGTTCAACTATAAATGTATTGGAGAGACTGAATCTGCCCAAGTGATGAACTGCTTCCTCCTGCTGCAATCAGAGGAAATGGCCAAATCCTGCAGAGGAGTGACTTAAAGGTCAGAGTGGCATTAACTGAGTTTAGGAGACTATATTAAAGTTCACACAGAGACGCTGCAGTAGTTCACTTCAGAAAGAATGAAGTTGTTTGACTGGAGTTTTGTACGTTCTGTCAGCTCAATGTCAGCGGCTTTGACACTCAAATATCGCTGCATAATAAAACATCATATGCAGCACAACAAAGAGAGACAAACAGGAGTCAGTATTCTGCTTCAACACAGCAGAACAATCTCAGTGAATACAAGAAAATACATCTTTAAGAAAAACTATGTGAACACATTGTCCCATGAGTGATCAAGCTAACTGACTGTTACCAGGCTCTTCATAATTAAAGAGCGTTTTCCCACTGTGGTATATTTTCAAGTCTTGCACGCGGAGCATCCTTTCTCATCACTTCAACAGCACTGTCGCAGGCAAGATACTACACCACTTCAATAAAACTCTACTGAGTTAAATGATGTACAATCCTGAAACCATTAAGGGGAGTGAACGGTTCAGAGAAAAATAGAGGGAAACTCAGAGAGTTACTGTGACTGACAAGCGTTAGACAGCCGGATTATGGTCCAAACAGACAGAAACTCATCCTGAGACTTTTTGCACAGTTGCACATACAAATGCTTTGATTCAATACTTGCAGCTGGATGATAAATGTCCTGTTTTCATCCTGTTTCTGGTGTGATTTTGGCCATTTTGCTATTGGGACTTTCATACCCGGAAATTTGCTTTTTGACTTTCAAGTCATTTCTCACAGACTTGAGGCTTGACTCGGTTCAAAAGACTTAAAGGGATAGTTTGGGTGTTTTGAAGTGGGGTTGTATGAGGTGCTTATCCATAGTCAGTGTATTACCTACAGTAAATGATAGTCGGCATGCTCCCAGTTTAGAGAAACAGACAGGAGAACCAGCACCAGAGAAAAGCAATACATTGCTGTGGACGGGGACGGCTGAAAAACATGGACGTAACAAAATGGACGTGAACTGATGGTACCAGGTTGGTGCCAAATGATTACATTACAGCTCATCTAGCAGCTGGTGGACCACTTGACCAATTTCAAAAAGTGTTGTCTCCATTACTCACTTAGACACAAAAACATGGGAAAATAGGGTCCAGGTTGAAAAATACAAAAGTCACCCATGAAATGTAAACCAATATTTCACTATTAGTTATAAACAGAAAAGATGTATGATTTCATATTACCAGCAGAAATATGGTGTTATTATAAAGGTTGAGCTGAAAAGACTTAATGCTTGAATTTTTGCATTATTATACAACATTTTTTAGACCAAACGATTAATCTATTGAGGAAATAATCAGTAATGTATAATAATAATAGTATAAATAAATAGTAAGGAGAATAGTTGGAGCCCTACAAAAAACTAGCGATGACTTTATTGGTTGGACTTTTTGATCATGTCCTCTCGTGCAGCATGAGGTCACCACTGAAGATGATGTTTACCAGGAAGTCGGTTTAAGAGGATCTTTAAAGACAGGAAAAGCCTAATTTATCATTTTAGTCATCTCTCATCTGAACTGGCGCCACTTTCTTTATTCCTGCCAAGAATGTTTGTTGCACTAAAAAAATGTGTTAGATTTGTGGTGGGTTTAAAGAAGTGTTTCATATCTAGCTTTTTTATTTAGTTTTAGATTGCGGCGGCGGAAAAGTGTCATCTCGTTATTTCCTGATCTAAATTTGCTTTACTTTTATGTTTCGGGCTGCTTACTGTGAGATTTTAGCCTTCATCTGGGAAGAACACTGCATGTTGTTTGTCCGACGTCATATGATGGTTGTCTCAAATTTCATGCAAAACAACACCTGTCAGCATTCTTCTTGTGAATCAACCTGTTTAAATTTTCCAGGGAAGTCAGCTCATTTTTCATGGAAACCTCCTCCCACCACCTTAAAAAAAAACTCGTCAACCACACTGTCAAAACCTGCCAGTGAGAATCTGCCTCTACGTGTGCTGCCGTGTTACGACTGTTGTAATGTGGAGAGAATAAAGTAAAGCCCCTGCTGAGCACCTTCGGCCCTTCCTCTGACAATCAAATCCTGAGGGCATACACATCTAAGGAAATGCAGACCACCAGGCTTTGCATTCATACTTCACAATGATGTAAGTCAAAGTCCCCGGGGCTCTCCCTATCATCATATCCACGTGTCGCTCTATTCAGAGGTCCTGAAGGAAGCGTTACACCAGCGCTGCCTTTTGATATGCAGCAGTGAAGGATGCGCTTGATGTCGCAGCCAGGTTTGAGCATATATACCTTTACAAAAGCAACATCAGTGCAATCTTACACTCCAGCAGTCTGTAGTCAAACAGATTAAATGGCATAACACACTGAGGTACAATAACTTCAGATGAATACCATTGAGGGCTCGTCATTAAAAGAATAAGGCTGGTGTTACTTTCTTTTTTTTTTACTATAATCAAACATTCCCCTGAAGACACTAAAATAATAAGTATTGTGTGAGGAGCCACAGCCTGATGTAGCTCATGCCATACATACTTAGTTTAGTGTGTTAGCATGCTAACATTAGCTCGAAACTAAACACTATACACAAGTACAGGTACAGGTATTTGGTCAAAAGTCGCATTGGACAAATGGAAATTTTGACCAGCTAATAGGGTTAAATGAAAAATCACAGGATTTATTACAATTCCTCATGCAGGGAACCTGAATGTGTCGATCTATAGGCCTTCACCCACCGGGGGCGTCAATATATTTTTTCTAACTGTTGTTTTTGTTATGAGTTCTTTCACACAGAACGCAAATATTACATGGCGCAACGTATTTTTTTCCATAATGAGGTTGAATTTTCTGAGCTTTCACACCATGAATAAAGGCATCAACCAATTGAGTTGCGCCTATATTTATGAAACAACAACAACGAGGCTCCGTAGTTCGAACCTAGACGGCAAACTTTATTACTCCTTTCAACCTTGACAAATGCAGCGCAGACCAGATCCATTCCTTCTGCCCTTACCTTTCACAATAAAAGCTCTCGACATGTAATTTTCACAGATGAGTGTTTTGCATTTTCATGTCGTTTATTCGTCACATCCCCCGCCTTAATAGTTGCGGAGATATCTCACTCAAACCTGAAAATGTCAACCTTCCGCTGGCAGCAGAGAAAAAGACAAATTCATCCTCTGGGAACTGTGAATGTCTGTACAAAACTGTGTGTGCCAATCCATCTTGTAGATGTGGAGATATTTCAGTAAATAAGTGACGAATTAGGCCTTTTAGTGGCACTACATGAAGACTCAGGGTATCATCTCCTGTAGGTCTATAAGATTCATCCTCTGGAAACAATTAATGTCTGTACAAAAGCATAGCGATCTATCCAATAGTTGTTCCGATAATGTGGCGAAAAACACCTAAAAGAGTCATCTTGTTGTGTTGTTGGGTGACACATTCTTTTATTGTGATAAACTCGATAAGAGTAGTTTCGTCTGAAACGCTTTACGAATGTATTTATGATTGTTGATAAAGCACATACTTCTGCGTTTACATCCCATTGGAGAGGAGATTGTCACTCCAATCGTTATAAATTCAATTCACCAAAATGATGACTTTGAACTTTTATATAACCCATTTTTCGCTGAATCTTTTTTGGGAAAGAAACACATTGCAGTTTGTGAGATTGCAGGTGAAGCACACCTATTCATCTAATAAACTATACTTGAGCTATATCTGGCTCCAGACGGCACCTGTTAGCAGGATAAATTCATTATTGAACTGCTATTAATAATGAGATAAGATAAAATAACACCAGCTTTATCTTTTAACAGATTGTGAATGCCAGTCATGAGTTACAGTACATCCTTTTTGTTGCTTTTAAAAAGTCTGCAGGATTTCAGCAGAGAACTTCATTTGAAGTCTTTGGACTAACTGAGTCTCTTCCTTAAACACAGAGATGTCTCGCTGGCCTACTATAAGAGATTTTGGCCCAGGTCATTTCCCAATTACTGTTCAAGTGTTTTATGAGGGGTGATGGGGAGGATAGGACTGCACACTGTTGTGGAGCACAAAGGACACTCGTGTTTTATGTTGGGAAGAGGTTGGGGAGAGAATCCGTTGGGTTTGTGGGTGCAATGGATGGCCACTCACCCGTGACAAACATCTGTACAAAAAGCTATTGAAGAATATCTCCAAGAACAATGTGCTGTAAAAATGCCGAGTGCTGACGTAAAGAAAGGCTAAACTCAGGAGTTACGGACATCTAAAATCCCACAGTGTAGAGTTGATAAGGTCATGGCACTTTTGTAATGAAAAGAGGGTTTGAGGGGGTGGGGGAGTAAGAGGCTTTATGGCTGAAGAGGACTTACCAGTCCGTCGCAGTTGTTAATGGCAACCGAGGCCCCGGGCACGTCTGTGATGTCACCGATAAAGGTGCAGTCTGTCTTTAGCAGCTCTCGGTGCAGTATCCTCTCTGCCCCGCTGGTGGCTTCAGTCTGGTTGGCGCCCGCACCGGCATCGCCGCGGTAACTGATGTTCCCGAAGCCTTGCATCTCGTCGTGCCATTCCACCATCGCGCCCGGCGCAACCAGCCTGTTGTTTGGGCGCAGGCGGAGGTGGAACTCCTTCCCGAAGGCAGAGATGTTGAAGAAAAGTTTCTGTTCAGCTTCACCAGAAGAAAGCACCTCTCTCTTGACGCGCTGCTTGTGGGTGGCGGAGAGCAGGTGTGACAGGTAGTGTCCATGAGAGTCGGTGCTGAAGGGAGTGACGAGGCCGTACTCTTTCAGCCGGCTCCTCAGCTGGTCTGGAAAACAACACAAGGACACCTTCTGTTATTCAAGTTAGCAGGAAGTAGAACTAACAACACACTACACAACTACAAGTTTGTAACATAAGTGCAATAACTTTTATTTTTCAGTCCAAATGTCCATGTGATGTGAAGAGGATATAATGCTCTGAACTCTGGGGCTTCATGCAGCAGCCCTACTGGGTCAACGTTTACTTATTTTAATCTACGTCCGTAGCTTGATAACTAGGGCTGTCAAAGTTAACGCGATAATAACGTGTAAACGCAAATTCGTTTTCGTTCAATCTATCTATCAATCTATTGATTTTTTATTAAACATTTTGTTTAAAAGAAACCTATCACAACCTATCACAAGTTTCCACAGTCAGAAGTCTTTAAATTGTTTGTTTTGTCTGACCAACAATCCCAAACACAGTAATACTCAATTTACAGTCATGTAAAAGAAAGAAAAGCAGCAAATCCTCATATCTGAGAAGCCGGAGCTCTGAAACATTTGGTATTATTGATTAATTTCCAATCAACTGTTTTATTAATCGACAAATTGTTTCAGCACAAATTCAAACGTCAGGTGTTTCCTGAGTCTTTAGGCCATGTTATTATGATCATCAATAGTACTACCATCATTATACTCATGCATGTATTTGATTGGCATTTCTTGAAAAGGACTCATGTTGTGCCAAAGCATCTGGTCTTTGAGATGAGTGAGGAGGCTGTGATTTTCTTGTGCCATCATCGTTCTATACATGGCCTCCATCACAGATGGGTAGAATGTCACTGAGACGGATGCCAATGTCTCGTTTAAGCTATGATGCTTTTAGATCTGGCAATGCAGCTACAGGATGAAACGTTTCAGTTAGAGAGTAGAGAAGAAAAAACTTTCTTCTTGAAGTTCTTGATAAGCTGCTGTTGCCTTCAACATATCCAAAGTAAAATACATAGCACACAAAAAATAAGCATCCTACACTGGATGGTTTTCAACATCATCTTGGCATCGTGCTTCATTCAGCCTCAGGCTCTTGTTCATCGGCTAATTTGTGGTCAACTCAATTGTACAAGGAAATCTGTGGGCCTTGAAAACACTCTGAGTTTAAAGGAAATTTCCACCGAGGCTTGGTTTGCTTTTCCAAATGTGTGCAATGGCAGACACGTTCTAAAATCTCTGGTTTGGTTTTGGTTGGAAAAAAATGTAACATGAATATGGAAACCTTGTAATTATCTTGTAGGTTTTGACTAGAAGACATTCAAACAGGTGTCAATGGTGAAACTCAAATTACACGTCTGAGGAAATGCCATACTTTACAAATCATAGTGTGCACGCTCTGGACACGGGATGTTAAAAACATGCATCTGACGAGCTTTTGAGAAAAAACATGCAGATATCAAACAGCCAATCTGATGATATTACTGATAAAATGATGCATGGTAAGCTGCGACGGATGGACGCAGCTTCATCACGCTGACTTGGTAAAGTTATGGAAACACAGAGCACCTTTGTCATATCTCAACAACCAAAGCAAACTGCAGGCACGTGTCTGGTTTTCAACATGCAACAACATCAAAGGGCTTTTTTTTACAGGGCAAATACCTCACAGTTACCTCACGCTAACTTTACTCTCTCTGCAAACATGAAGGCACAGAGTTAGTTGTTTGATATGTTAAAAGCTTGTGCAACATGCGTAGGGTTGGTGTAAGTTTAGACAGAGTATTACATCTCTCCCCACAGTTTGCATTTTTTTGCAGTAAAGCTGGTGTGACAAATCTTTAAGGGATGAAAAAGTTATAGAGCCATGGGTCAAAGAGGAGCCAAGAATTAGCTCTGTTCATTAGTGAGTATTTGAAGAGTTGGGTTTCACTGCTTAATCCTCAAGAGGCCCAGCTCTAATCTCAGGACCCATTTCTCCTCTTTAGAAGAAGAAATAAAGCTGATTTCTTGGGATTCAAATCAAAACAGAGTTCAGTTTATTTAACATATAATCCTTAAGATTTTCATGAAATCAAAAAATAGCCATTGAATCCATTTACATTTAGTAACTATTAGGGCTGTTTAAGTTAACGCAATAATAACGCATTAACGCAAATTTGTTTTAACAATATCGATCATTCGAAGGTTGTTTCGGATGAATCCATTGGTACCAATCATGTCATACTAGCTTGTCGCGAAAGAGGTTAAATAACGCTCCAAACTTACGCTAAATTTTGGCGGGGAAAAAGTGGCATGCCCATTTTCAAAGGGATCCCTTGACCTCTGACCTCAAGATTTGTGAATGAAAATGGGTTCTATGGGTACCCACGAGTCTCCCCTTTACAGACATGCCCACCTTATGATAATCACATGCAGTTTGGGGCAAGTCATAGTCAAGTCAGCACACTGACAGCTGTATTTGCCTGTTGGGCTTGAGTTTGCTGTGTTATGATTTGAGCACATTTTTTTTGCTAAATGCAGTACCTGTGAGGGTTTCTGGACAATATTTGTCATTGTTTTGTGTTGTTAATTGATTTCCAATAACAAATATATACATACATTTATATAAAGCAAGCATATTTGTCCACTCCCATGTTGATAAGAGTATTAAATACTTGACAAATCTCCCTTTAAGGTACATTTTGAACAGAACATTTTTTTTTTATTAATTTGCGATTAATGACGATCAACTATGGACAATCATGAGATTATCACGATTAAATATTTTAATCGATTGACAGCCCTAGAAATAACAAAAAAACTGATCTAACTTTAGATGATAAGTGTGTTCATGTAGAACCGTAGTGCTCAGACTAAGAAGCTGATTGAAAAAATATGTATTCTGGGGCTTTAAAATCTTTTACAACATACTGATCGATAAAGGTTCAGGCCAGCTCGTGCAAATGAAATGAGATTAGAGCAAATTTAGAGACAATTTTCAGCCTAAATTCATTTGCAGTGCTGTTGATTTAAGTGTTGAAGGTCTGAAACCTGAAAAGAGAGCCTGACATTCAGAGGAACATTTACTTTGAATAGACCTTAAAAGCTTCGGTTTTTCCGTGCCATGTGGGAGACTTGATCTTCAGGGAATTTGTCAAATTTACTGAACTGAGCTGAAAATATTGAACCATGGATTGGAATCCTTTTATTTCGTAAAAAAATAAACCTTACTTTTCAAAGAGTGCAATCAGTCTCTGTGGCTGTATACATAAAACTTTCATGCTGAAAAAGGTGGAGGTGTACAAGGTCATATTTGAACTGTGAAGCTGTGCAGTAGCTGTTCTCAAAAGGCCCACAATCGCCCACAATTTTGAGTGAAAGATGAAACGCGATCAGTGCATATTGAGACTAGACAGCATTGACAGTCGACTTTACTATTATCATAAAAGGTCATCCATTTCAATGCTACAAAATCCAGAACTCCAAAACTTCAGATTTGATACGTACAGTCTCATTTTCTCTATGCAAAGTGATGCATTGTGTCAGAGTGAAAAGGCAAGGTTAGAGCAGTTTCTATGGAAGGTTTTTCACTCTCTCCATTGATTTCCTTTGTTACCGAGGTCAATAAAATGCCATCTGAAACCAATATTCAAATATGAAACACTAAAGACATTTTGATAGTTTTTACGATGAGAATAAGTCAATGAAAGTACAGATTAAATAGTTTGCACATGAATTTGGTTTGTTTAATCGTAACGTTTTAATTTCTTCCACCTGCTATTATTATTACTATTATTATATGTCACGATCCTTAGGGATCAAATATGTTCCAAATAAAATATATGTGTTCACACTGAAAGCAGCAGTTTTGAGATGCTTGGGAGCCACACATCTTCACTTTCATGAGGTTCATTGTTGCAGCTTCAACCCTCAGAGGAGACTCTGGTATCAGATAGAGATAACAGAAGTAGAATAGAGTCACATTTATCTCAACCAAGGTTCTCAGTCCTGTAAGTTCATTTCTTTGTTTGTTTGTTTGTTGGAGATTTCTGTAAAATGATATGATTAGTTTTTGGTGCAGACGGCGCCACCATGTGGTCATTTATAAAGAACATTATCTTGTGACTCCTGAACCTTTCCGAGACAAATCATTAACAAAAGGCACTGCCAATTCACCAGTCCTACACATTTCATACAATCTTCACCTATTTTTGGCCAGCCCAAATTAAATAAACCATGTTATTTCCCTATAATTTTTCACCAATATATTGTAGAGCTCGCCTATTTGAACCAATTGCAACAAAACGTTGATAAAAGGTGTACACACGTAGTCCCTAATATTCCTGGTTTCAATTTCGGGTTTCTCCGAGAATCACAGCCATTGTCAGCCAACAATATTGTGATTGTCTATTCCTGTATGTACATTAAAGCAGATCTAGATTTATCTCTCTTTATTTTCTTTCCCCCTTTTGTCATTATTTTGTGTCAAATTGGATTTAAAAGTCTTAAAGAAAGTGAATTGCTTCATTAAACTGATTGTATTGGTTGATTAAAGGGTCATTTCTGGTCCTTTCCACACTCAGAAAGCAAAGTTTATGAACAGGTTTTGCAGAGCCAGTGTGCAGATAAAGAGTAAAAGTACAAGTGGCATCCCTTACTACAAGTACCGCCCCTTGAGTTCTATTTCCTGCTACTGTGAAGAGCAGAAATTGGCCTATCTTTCTCATCTATGATGGATTTCTCCGTCTGCACCATTGTTGAACATCGATGCAAAATGGCAGCTCTCCAAAGACGCTCTTACTTTAATTTGTCACCGAACTGTGTGGACACCTGGACATCTTAAAAACCTGAGGCACCACGCTGACCTCAAAGAAATAGTACTGACAATAAGTGGGACTTGAAAACTTGGAACAAACCACAGAGAAATCAGCCAACGGGGGAAGACAAAACCAACAATCCAACCAGTTTCACGCCAACATGAACATGATTACACCATTTGAACTTGTACACACCACAAAGACTTTAGCCAACGACCACCTGACCGCCTGTTGCTACGTAAAATGGGGAGGATTGCTGGAGTATCTGATGCCGATTACAATTCTGGAAAGGTGGTTTCAGACACCGTTAGACAATCTGACAATCATTTTGTGTTAAGACTGCTTAGAAAAAGTTGCAACTTAACCAGTAAACTTAAACTGAACTCACGCCAGAACTTCTCTTACTTTTTTCTGCGAGGTTTGCTTGTTCCAAGTCAGATTCACCAAACTCTCTTAAAACTGCTTATTTCAGTTCATGAGGAGGTGCGTGCTCATGAGATGTGATCATTGGCATAATCAACGCCCCCAGATTTGCCATGTAGGGCTGCCTCCTGTTTCCCTCCATTTGTGGGAAAGTTTTGTTCACAAACAATGAGTAAAAAGAACTTTACAGGGTGGAGCTTCAAGACGTGCTTCCAGCAGACCAACACATAACACATGTAGCAGTGTCAGCCAGTAGTCGTACTATGAGACCCAGAAGAATTAGAAATTTAAAATTTGAATACAGATGTCAACATGTCATCAGAGCAGCAGCGCTGTACTGTGACTGAAATAAAGAGGAAATGCTTTGACATAAAGTTACTAAAAAAAAAGTGTGCGGTCAAGGTGACATGATGTAGGAGTAGCTGATGGTACACTGCAACTTTCATGAAGACCTGGAAGTTGTCGGACAACTCCTTAAAGGGTAACTTTGGTATTTTTCAACCTATTTTCCCATGTTTTTTTGTTGAACTGACTAACAGGGACAACAATTTCTGAAATTGGTCCAGTATTGACGGAGAACGCTGTAGACAGCAGCTTCTCACAGGTTGCTGCTATTGGTGCAAGATGGCACCGTCATTTACGTCCACTAGAAGTGCTTGTTTTTGCCTTGACGGGTTCTGATTGTTATTTGAAGTGTCTGACATTATGGAAAGTGTCTTGCTCAAGGAGAAGTCTTGTTGTGAAATCTGGCGAGGTGACGTGTTGCCGGAAGACAATGGTGGAATATTGGAATACATCCATGGTGGAAACAAGAGTGCCAGCCGGGCAGAGTTTGTTGTGTTGGAGTACAGATAGCGTAGCTCAGTGTTATCTCAAAGGCTTTCAATGTCATGGCTGAATATTTAGATTATTTCCACAATGTGGATGAGGTCTTTGAATTCGATGGCCGGCTGTATTTATTTGAGCCAGAGTATACGGATATTCAGATTTCATGAGACTTGTCCTTGAGCGGGACTTGGACACAATAACAAATAGACCGGATCAAGAGAAAAGGTAAGAAAAAGGTTATAGTTCTCTGTAGGGTCCTTTCCATAATGTTGTCAGACACTTATAATAACAATCTGAGCCTGTCAGTGGCAAAAACAACCACTTATAGTGGATGTAATGTTTCATTGACACTGCTCACTTGCCCTTGCAACTCGTGTTTTGCAGCTGTCAGTTACAGCATTCTCCCTCAATGCTGGACCAATTTCAGAAATTGTTGTCCCCATTAAGGCCTTTACAAACTGGGGGCGTGACAAATAAACGGCATGAAAATGCAAAATACTCGCCTACAAATATTATATGTCTAGGGCTTTTATTGTGAAAGGTAAGAACAGAAGGAGTGTATCTGGTCTATGCTGCCTTTGTCAAGGTTGAAAGGAGTAATGAAGTTTGCCGTTCTGGTTCAGACTACGGCGCCTCTGTGTTGTTGTTTCATAACTAGTGGCGCAACTAAACTCGTTCCACACAACGTGATTGGTTGATGCCTTCATTCGCGGTGCTACGGCTCAGGAAATCAACCTTATTCCAAATTAAAAGTATGTTGCTCCTTCGCGGCGTAATATTCACATTCTGTGTGAAAGTACTAAGGACATAAAAAACAGTTTGAAAAAATATATTGACATGCAAAATTAATAGCACGAAAAAAACGCCCTCAGTGTGTAGAGGCCTTAAAGCAGCAGTGGGTAGAATTAGAGCAAATATGATTTAAAAAAGTTATTTTTATAAAACAGTCACTATATCCTGACAGTAGTGCATGAGACAGGTAATCTGATGTGTCTCTGTGTCCTCCGGTGCTCCTAATGGCATCTGCAAGATTTCACAGACCGGAGGAAAACAACCAATCAGAGCCGAGCTGGAGCCTGCTGTCTCTGAGCAGCTGTTAATCACTCGCGAACTCCGATCAAACGGTCAAACTAGGCAGCGCTGATCAAATATGAATCAGCAGTCTGTTACTGTAATGCATATTTCTCACCTCTAATGTTTTCAGAAACATCTTGTAGTGTACTGTTTAGCTGTAAGATGAGAACGTTTGTGACCCAGTGGCCATGTTGAAACCAGTTGAGGAAACACCAAGCACCACCCACCAGCCGGAGCACAGCCAATAGGAACGCTCTCTCTCTGAAATTACCTATGATTGGTCAAAGTCTCCTGTCACAGGCTAGATTTTTTAAAGCCTGAAAACAGATCCATGAGGAGGTGCAGAAGTCTAGTTTTCTCTCAGAACACTTGAATTACAATATGCTGAAAGGTTGTTATGGCATTTTTGCCCAATGGTACCATAAATATACTGCCTACTGCAGGTTTAAGACACTTAGACACAAAAACATGGGAAAATAGGGTCCAAATTGAAAAATACCGACGTCACCCTTTAACCATATACATAATTCATTCATGGCGTGAACTTTGTTTCATGGAGAAAACACTTAGAGAAGTGTTGAAGGTTCTCATAAACCACTTGGGGAACAACTCCTCGTACAAGTGCTTCTTGCACGAGGCCTTTAAACTTGTAAAAGAAGCAAAGACGGAAGGTGGAAAATTTAAGAGAAACCACACTAAATGGGTGAAATAACTGCTTTACAAGGCTGATAATGAGGACCCCAAAGAAGAGCCAACGGTGGCACACAAACAAGCAATGCGCTCCACCGCAGAGCTCTTGACTGGCAGCTTGCTGTCATCTTGCTTGTGTGAGGGCCCTGGAAGGTGCTCAGAAGATAACGGCGGCTGTAAAAGGATCCTACGTGGACGCTGTTGCAGCTCACTTGTTTCTTAACCTCAGAATGGATAACAGATGTGCAGGATTTAGAAGTGGAATTTTCTTTTCCTGTATGACAAAGCCCTTGAAGCAGTTTTTGCTCATGTAATATAAGTGTGTGGGGAGGACAGTGTGTGGGGAGGACAGTGTGTGTGTGTGTGTAGGGGGAATAGTGAGGTATAAGGAGGAGGAGGAGGGTATTACAGAGCTCCTCACTCACAAACTCCCCTCCCACTTTGATCTCCTACTTTCTCACAACTTACATTAACAAGATGAAGAGAGAATAAACAGAAACTTACCCTCTCTATCTACTTCACCAGCCTGGGAGAGAGAGGGAGAAAGAAAAAAAAGCTTGTTTAATACCAAGAAGGAAATCATCATAATGTGACAGTGTGAGATGTCCAGCAGCAGTTTACACTGTAAGCTGCTTGTACAAAAAAAAAATGAAACAAAAATGCCTCTATTTTACATGTCTTATGTAACAGGCTAAACTCACGCGTGTGCACAGTGTCAACATGCATTTCACAGAGGAAGCAGTGTGCGCGGCCAGAAAAGTTTGGAGACGCTTTTTAACAAACATTTGAGAGTGAAATGAAGCGACTGTGAAGCGGTGCGGACACTTACCTTGTCAGCTGAAGTCAAGACAACTCCTACAAGTAGTAACGCTAGTGATGGGACAGCCATCACGAGTCTTTAACACTGATAAAGAAACCACTTTATCCCAAACGTTCAAATTAAAAAATAAAGGACAAAAGAAGTCTGTAGGCAGGCGGCTCATTCAGAAGTGATCAGATCAGAGTTGGATGTGCAGCTTCTGTCTTAGTTCAAAATAAACCACATGTAAAAAGTTTCATTAAAAGCAGGAGTGAGGCGAGTTGCGACACTTTGTCAGTCAGTCAGTCAGTCTGTGTTATATTTTCTGTTGGACTGAGAGTTTCTAGAAAGTTTTTTTTTTTTTTTTTTTGGTTGGTGGAAGTTAGTTAGTAGGACATCCCCTCTGCCGCCGGCCGGACAGAGCTGCAGTGTGAAGCTCTCTTGCAACCTGGCACTTGGCTCTCCTCTGGCTAATAAACGGCAAGACCAGCCCTGCGTGACGTCATGCTATACCCTGTCCTCCAGCCTGACACACATGGAGGAGGAGGAGGATTAGGAAGAGGAGAAGGAGGAGGAGGAAGAACACCCTCTCCTCTAACCTCATCCCAGGACAGAGCAGCATGAGACAGAACTTTTTTTTTTTAGAATATTTTATTTTCAATTTTTTTAGTTAAAGGGACTGTTTGTAACTTTCAGAAATGCTTGTTAACAGCGACACCTGTGGTTAGGTCAACGAAAGTCAGCGCCGGGCTCGTGCTTGTGCTCGCTCTACATAAACATGAACGAGCATCGCTCAAAACAGTGAGGCGACACACGTCAGCTGAAACCACAATATCACTCTATATTTCGCCTGCTTGGAAGTAATGTTAGCCGACCAGACGAATCAATGCTGATCCAAGTGTTGGCTTTTCCTGCTTCAGCCCCGGAGGTTGAAGCAGGAAAAGTGGGTCGATGCCGGGGCTGAAGCAGGAAGAGTTAACGTAATCGTCTCCCGACTGCGCCCGCAGGGAGACACCAGCACCCGGTCGGAGATGATAACGTTACTTGCTGCGGAGCTCCGTCACTTCACAAGACACGGTAAACCTCTGTTGGTCTGGAGGAGCTGCAGCATTTATTTCTGCACAAACTTCCACTGTACATTCTCTAGATATTCTCATATAATGCTATAAATGCTGAATAAGAATGCAAATAAACAATTCAGCTTTATTAGCATACAGTATCGCCAAAGCAGGTTGTGGGGAAATGGTTTACCACACTATAAACACTATATAGAACTACAGTATACAATGTACAACATACTTTATAATACACTACACACATATAGTATTGCCCTACAAAGGATACTGTGATGAAAGAAAAATTACAAATTATCAATGAAGAATTAAAAGAATATCTATGATCAGACAAGATGTAGTTTAACTGTCTTTTACCATGAGGTTTTAACAGCTCAAATAAATAAGATAGACCTAAATAAAATATCTGTCTATCAATCTGCTTTGAATATTTGATACTCGTTATGGATGAGCAAATGTGAAGTACATGTTTTCACATGTGAAATATGAAGTTTCAATTGTCGAACCTTTTAACATCCTGTGTGCATGTCTTTATCACATGACTTTTTAAGTGAAACATTCGATGTGAAAGCTTCCACGTGATACCATAATGAAAAAAAAAAAAAACTTGTCCTGACATTATTGAAGAGAGGAGTAAGAGAGAAGAGGGATTGCAACACATTTTTAATACAGAAACCAAAATAAAGTCATTAATTAAATCCAAAAATAAAACAAGCACTCCTACCAATACGAATCTTACTCTAATAGCCTTTAGCTTGAACCTCTGGCACCTTGTGACCCCTTAAAAACAGTTCTACTGTGACCCCTCATTGCAGATTATCGCCTTATTTTAGAGGTTAGTCTCGAGCAGTTCAACCAAAGATTGATTTTTATTTCTCAGATTGTTTAATTTAATGGATTTTCAGAGGCCCAAAGAGGTACTATTCAATATTTCACCAGTGAAATGCAAAAATTAAAATTAAATGTCTAAATAAAAATATTTTAGATATTTTAATTTCTTATTTCCTTAATAATCTTGTGACCCCTGGGTGAGGTAACAACCCTAGTACATGTTAATACTGATATTAGTACTACCAATAATAATTACAATGCCTACCCTTCCTCATCTGAACACATGGTGGGACAGGAGAACAAGGAGAGGCACTCAACTTCCACAAACCAAACTGATGAAAGAAGAGCGAATACTGGCAATAATAAGGCAATACATATACTCTACGAAATATACATGAATCTCTATTAAAATCAAAAGAGTTATATACTGATATAATAACAAAATGACTCTTGATTTTTAGAAAAAATAAAAGTCTGTTTTTGTTTGGCAGAAGTTTCTTTTGTTTCATCCTGTAATACATTTCACATGAAGCGTGTGCGAGAGCAGCAGAGTTGCTCGCTCAGCTGACTGAGAAGCTCCAGAGGGTGAGAGCTGTATGTAAAATCCAGTTAGGGGGGGCGGAGATGCAATCATTTGCAATAAAATGATCTGTACTGTAGTCTGCCTCATTACTGAATGCACATCATCTACCTCTCTCTCTCTCTTTTTCCATGTCAGCGCTCTCTCAGGTAGAAATGCGATGACTCCATAAGAATGGCTCAGTGGGAGCGTTTGAATAATAATAAACTCAGAAACACCTGCACTCCGACTAGCAGAGAGATGTGTAAAGCTTTGGATGGAATACATTAGCTTCTCCAAGCAGGCAAATCAATGTTTCAAACCCACATTTTTGAATAGCAACGACATAAATATTGATGGCTTCACATGAACATGTGCTGTTAATACACCTCCAACCTGCAAACTGGAATGCAGATGGCAGCAGGAAGGTGAGCAGTGATCCAGTTTGATTTCCCAGCAGCAGGTTCTTACTGAGAGGATGTATTCAGGTACTTTAAAGTACCAATAGAATAACAAAAACACTCCACTACAAGTATAAATCCTATAAGCACTGCAGAAAAGTTGCCCCCATAGATATGTTACTAATGCATCAATGTTTAATTAGCATTTGACTTTTGTAGCTGAGATGGAGCTAGTTTAAATGCAGTTAAATTGTTAAGTAGTCCATAGGATCCCAAACTAAGGGTTGGGCCCCTTCCAGAGGGTCACAAGATAACTTTGAGGGGTCGTGAGATGATTAATGGGAGAGGAAAGAAGACAAAACAAAGTTCTGCTACACAAATAAGTTTATTTATATAGCACCTTTCAAGAGCAGACGTCACAAAGTGCTTCACAACAATAGACAAAATAGCAAGCAAAAGAAAAACAAAGACAGACATTAAATGCAAATATGAAGCTAAAAACATACACAACACTATAATCTCTATTATTTTCCCCCTAATCTTTGCTTTGTTGGTAAAAATTGGATAATCGGACCTCTTTGGGCCTCGAACAATTATCTAAATGAAGCCATGTGAGAAGTTTAGTTTAGTTTTGAATGTATTTCATTTGTTTTCCAGCCAAAATATCCGATCTGGTGGTACAATATTGTCTCGTAGTGACTACAGCATTATTAAAATGTTATATATATTAATAAAGTGGAGTAAAAAATATATTATTTTGATAGCATAAAGGTATAAAGTAGCAAAAAATGGAAAGTACCCCAAAAGTATAGTTTAAGTACAGTACTTGAGTAAATGTATGTTGTGTTCCACCACTGCTTCTGTAATATATATATCACCTGTAGCTTCATCGAACCAGCTGACCCTGTGCCCCCACCAGAGGGTAAAAGCAGTATTGACCTTTCTGAAGGGAAAGTTCATCTTTTATATATACACTCCTTGACCTCTGCACTTCTTACTGTTAAAGCTCGACTCTGCTCTGAAGCTGAACTTTTCACTGTCAACAACTCGTATGTTTCAGCAGCTTTTATACGGGAGCGACTCCTCTGGTTGACAAAGAGAAGTCTGATTGTATAGTTAGTAAATTATGGTCCCATTTAGAGTCAAAGACACCATAAAGCAGGGGATTCTTTCGGGCGAGGCTACCTTGTGATTTACAGATCGTTACCACGGCGTTTGGGTGGTCTGAGTGTCGAGTTTTTTAACTTTTACCCTTTCACAGTGTGTTTTCAGTTCATGAAAGTTAACTGTAACATTTTGTTGTACTCAGATCCACCCTCTCATGTCACTTCTGGTTGCATACAAACCGAGATGGTGACTTCCAAAATGCCGAACTCAAGGCTTCAAAACGGTAGTCCACAAACCAATGGATGACATCACGGTGACTACATCCACTTCTAATATACAGTCTATGTCACATACACAGTACAACAACAGCAATCGTGCAGATTCATTTCATTTCACGCGGTGCACCTAATAAAAAAAAAGAAATCTTGGTTGCAATCAGTGCCAGACGATCATTTCGAGGGGTGTCCGGTTGAGCTTTTCAACCTACCCTGATGACCAAAGATCTTCATGAGCATATACATGAATTTAATTCCCAAAAATGAAGACTAGTGACCGACTTGGACATGACTGACTTCAAACTTGATTCCCCTGAAGATGTGACTTGACTTTAGACTTACCATTCAAGTAAAACATGACATGTAAAATCACAGTACCAGAAGAAATATCTCCACAAATGCCTCTGCAATGTAAGATTATCACAGCTTTAAAAGGAAAAAGTTCAAATCCTTCAAGTCATTTTAACGATTAGCATTCAGGCAGCTAAAAGACTTTCAGTTTGCCTATGAAGACTCAAATACAGCTCTGCAAACATTTCAACTTAATTTCAATGACATGTTTTACATTATAGACGTTTACAGTATAAATAGCCACTTTATTAACACTTTCTGGCCAAGTTTGAATTCCGACGTCTAGACATGTTGTATTGACAAGCCCCACATCCACCTGTTCACTGCAGACAAACCAAAACTAGAAAATGCAACAAATTCATGTCCAAGTTTGGAGTCCCCCCCCTGTGGTTTGTAGCAAGAGAATGGACCTGTCAGACTGATGAAGCCCTGAGACGCTGTGCGAGTCTGCGGCATCACATATGGAAGACACATGATCATATATCACTGGTTTTATTGGGCACAACGAAAGGGCTGTTAGAGGGCTGTGTCAAGACATTCTGCTCATTTTCCTCTCCCTCTGTCTCTCCGTCTGCACTGTTATGACAAGAGGCTGCCTCCTCATTCTGCTGCAGGATTCATTAAATGACCTGATAAGTTAGAGGGAAAAATAACAAGCCTCGCCATCGTCGTTGTTGTTTGTGTCTGTGATTGAGTCGGAGTCGTGGGCTCCTAGAGCCAGGCTCAGCTGGACTGTAGGTGAGCTGCCGGCAGATAAGGAAACCTAATTAACTGGCACATGTGCACGCCTCATGGCGTCGCCACCACGGGAGAGCAACAGGCAGGGAAAGGTGAGGGGAACTAGGTGACGGGGTTGGGTAGAGGGTGTACGAGGGGGAAGAAAATGAGGGGCCAGGAGGTCTAGACTAGGAAGTAAGAGAGAAAGAACAGCGAAGAAATGAGGTCAGCTGGGAAAAGAGCAAGTGATTTTTTTTTTTTTTTAAGGAGTCAAGGTTTGTTAGTTTATCAACATCCTGTTCATCCTTGACCCGCCACAGAGACACAGACCCTCTGACTTCCTTCATCTGGTCTCAGAGTCCAACATCTGGTCTTCCTCGCAACCACCAGATCCAGACAAATAAGTTGCTGTTACAATTGGCAGTGAATCACATGAGGCAAATTGAAAACAGACCTGAGCGGCAAAATTGGATTTCTATGCAGATAGTGTGATACAAGATTTTACTCAAGAGGTTACAAGGAAAGATTTTATTGTCTTTTTTTTTTCATGTACTGTAGATTGTTTTAGGGAAGTATATCGCTTGAGAGAACAGATGTGTTCTGCTTACACAGGTGTGGTAACAACTACCCATTCACACTCAAGTAAAATATACACTGTGGGACAAATTAAACCACTCCTGTATTGTTTCACTGAAACAATGAAAACGATGAATAAAAAAATAATAAAATAAAGTCTCACCAGATTTCTGTGTCATTAGATTTTATATGGACTCAACACAACAGCAGGACCCCCCTGTATTTCCTGTTTGTTCCTATAAAACCCCCTTCCTACTCATGAACTTCTTCATTTGTCACTTCTATTCCATGGTCGAAAGTAACTAAGTACATCTACTCAAGTACTGAACTTAAGTACAATTTCTAAGTCTTTTCATTTTCTGCTACTTGATATTTCTACTCTCCTGCACTGTACTTTTACTCCACTACATCTATTTGACAGCTACAGTTAGGAGGTGAGCTCATATTGTACTTTTACTTTGGATACGTTGAGTACAGTTTGCTGATAGCAAACTGTTCTTTCACTTAAGGGTTCTCTATACGATATTCAGAGTATTAATATAGCATCAAATAACTATTTGCTCTGGAAAGATATAGAGGAGTAATGTCTACCTGAGCAGAGAATGAAGTCACTCTGCTTCTGTGAGCATTGTAGTTAGAGCTTCTCTGTGTTTTGTTGACATAGCCAGGACGACCGCACGTGCCTTTTAGTGCAATTTAGTGCATGTGAGCGTGACCCACTGGCTAGCTCATGGCTGCCGCTCTGCACTGCTCTCATACGGCTGTTACAGCCGATAACACCGTCATCGTGGAAGCGTAGTGCCCAACCTCCGGTTGCTTGCCACCAGCTCACCTATCGCCATGTTGAGAGCTGTGTGGAGGCAATAGAGATGCTTTGAATTTTGAATTTAGCACTTTTGAGTAGGATTTTCAATGTTCAATGACTTTTACTTGTAATGGAGTGTTTTTAAAATGTGGTATTGCTACTTTTACCTAAGTAAAGGATCTGAATACTTCTTCCACCACTGTTTATATTCAACATTTTAAGTGAGGCCACAAAAGACACAATTAAGACATTAAGTTTCAAATAAGCAATTTAAGAAATTTTAAAATTGGCATGAGACCAAACGCACAAAAATAAAATAAGATAAAGTAAAGAATAAATACATTTCTAATAAAATAAAGAAAAATAATGAGTAAAGAAAGATATAAAATAAAAAAATAAAGAAAGAAAAATTGGAAAAAAGATTGAAGGTTATGGGGTAAAGTCTTCCTATCACATTTTACTCTTCATGTTTAATCAAAGTAGAACATTTGCTACATGTTCCAGGGGCAGGGAGCCAAAGGCAGATTTTTGCAACTGTTCCCCGCAAATACAACTTTATCTTTTCTAATCTAATGAAATACATCTGGACATCTGGAAATGTCTTAAGAGACAATGAATCCTCGTTGGGTTCTTGTGTTCTTCAGCATTGTTTCTGTCGTAGGAGATTTTACCAGATATTTACAAGAAGCAGACAAGAAAAACAAGAATTATATTCGTGGTGAGAACCCATTGTTTCAAAAGTCTTTAATTGCAGCCTGTGCGTGCCTTGGGGTTTGGGCAACTGGTACTCAGTCAAAGAAAATGAATACATAGCTCTAACACGTGAGTGTAATTTGTATAATTTTACCGAGTGAGAGTAATCCCCATGAGAGGACAGAGCCATCAGTGAGTCCAGACAGGGGGGAATAGCTAACCTAATTACAAGGCGTAGGTATGTGCTTTGAAAGTTGGTTTCTCTAAAACGACAACTATCACCGCGTTCGAACAAAGCTGACCCCCACTTGCATTATAAAAGGGGGCAAGCTGGGCCATTTGAGAGAAGGCATCTGGATTGTTTTCTTTTCTCTTTTTCACGCTTTGTCCTGAGACACAAAAACGCCCCGACACAATGACTTGTGACGTCTAACGGCGAAGTTATGCCAGAGTCACAATGTGCATCTAGGTGGTGAGCCGAGCAGTTGCCCCCATGGGGTCAGCGCTGGTTTTTGTCCCCCAGTGTCACCACAACAGAGGGAAGGTAGGGCAATAAAATTCCTCGATGCTAAAAGGAGACATTCCAGCAGAGGGAGGGGAGCGCTGGGATGTGACATAATTTAAAACATGGTTGTCATATTCTGAATGGGAGCCCCCCGCTCCCTCCTCCGGGGTGGAAACCATTTATTTTTGGGGGTTTTTGTTTTCTGTGGCTCTCACGTAAGCATGAGTGCTGCTAAATAGATTTGTTTGGGAACAGGAGAAAAACAATTAAACTGAGGGCACAAGGGCGACTGTAGTGTGTTACAATATGCATATGAATGGCAGGGAAGTAATGTCACAAAATCTGCAAGGATCAAAAGTACTATTATTATTATAGCTTTATGATAAAGCCAAGATTTGCTCCCACAGGCTTAGAAAAGACCATATATTTTATTTTTCATACATTTTCTCTTCAATATCTATTCTATTTGACCTTTATTTCACCACACAGTCAGGTTGAGGCTGTGTTAGAAGACATATAGAAAATATCAATAAAAATCATTACATTCTTTCATCATTTCAATCAGCTTGTTAGGTTTCAGTTTGAGTGCTGCAGATCACTTCAGGTTTGTGGTGCACCATTTCAGAAAGCTTTTTAAAGGTCAGTGGAAATGGCACAAATTGCAAATTAAAGGGTAACTTTGGTATTTTTCAACCTGGACCCTATGTTCCCATGTATTTGTGTCTAAGTGACTAATGGAGACAACAATTTTTTAAATTGGTCCAGTATTGAGCAAGAATGCTGCAGCCGGCAGACGCTAAACGGCTGCAATGTAATCGCTGAAGGCAATTCCTCACTGTCAATGTACGTCCACTGAAAGTGGTTGTTTTTGCCACTGACAGGCTCAGATTTTTATTTTAAGTGTCTGCCCACAGACTAAACACAGGATACTAAAAACATAATAAAATAAATAAAACATATACAATATGTAAAGCATACACTTAAACCACATCAGTTTAAATAAATTACAGTGGATACACTAAAAAGTGACTTACTGTAATCCTGGAGTACGTCCAGCACAATCTTCATCATTGTTTAAAAGACTCATCATCTGCCGATGCATCGTGGGCATTTACTTGCTCTATAATGAAGGGAAAAGCAAAGACTCAAATATCATCAAAAATAAGACAGAAATTGAAGAAAAAGATGTCCCAATTTCGCCCAGGCTGTTTGATTGACAGGTGATCTCTGGGAACACATGACTACTGAAAGAAAATGTAAGATTTCACAGTTTGAGGAACAGATGTCACAACATTTAAAATCCTGTCAAAACAAACGCTGTGCCATCTGTGTAGAAAATGTTGTTGTGAATCCTCGCGCTTCAGAATGCAAACCTGAGTGCATGCGCTCGTTTCAGTTCTCTCCTCTCTATTGATATATATTTTAGAGGCCCCTAAAAGCCCCAAATTTGTGCCATTGGGATAATGGATGACTTTCTGTCTGCAGTCCCACTTTAAACCAACCGTGTTGAGGGAGAGTCTCTGATAGCAGGCATTAGCCAATTATCCAATGAGCCCAAATCTGAGCTGCAGTAAATCTTCTATGACACCTATAATCCACATCTCTCTGTATAATTTTATTTTGTTGCAATTTTCTTTTCTTTTTTCCTTGTTTTGTTTTGTTTGTTTTTCGGTGATTGGCACATTTGGGTTTATTTAATGTATCATGTCAAAAAAAAAATGTGTTACATCATAAAATACTGCTTGTTTAATGTTTCATTATTAACTTTTTCAGATTTCTGTAAATGTATTAATAAAAGTAAACAGTAAATGTAATAATTTTATCCCATAATTTTCCCTGTTTTCTTTTCTAATATTTCACTTTGTTTGTTTTGCTCTCATAATAGCTTTTTCCCAGTGGTGGGATGTAACTAAGTACATTTACTCAAGTACTGTACTTAAGTACAATTTTGAGGTACTTGTTCTTTACTGGAGTATTTTCACTTTACGCTATTTTATACTTCTACACACGTTGTACTTTTTACTCCACTACATTTATGTCACAACATTAGTTACTAGTTACTTTGCTGATTAGGATTATTAATAAAAAAATAAATTACAATACATTATTATGGATTAAGTAGTTAAATTAGCTCCACTTTTACCAGCTACACCATTAAATTAATGAACACATAATTGCATCAATAATTATAATCCAGTGATATAATAATCAGAAATGGGTCATTATGAGATGGAACTTTAAGTATATTTCGATGCTAATACTTTACTACTTTTATTTAAGTAAGGGTTTGAATGTAGGGCTTCTACTAACAGAATATTTTTACACTGTGGTACTTTTACTTAAGTAAAATCTCAGACTACTTTTTCCACCACTGCCTTCTCCTGCTTCTTACTAAAACCGTTTTTTATTTTAGTCAGGGCCTCAGCAGGTGATGTTTCTTGACATTATTTAGCAGTTTTTTTTCCCATTAAATGAAGACATGAATGAATCTCTCAGCACATGGGAATGCAACCACTGGTGTCCTGCTGCATTCCTCGATTCCCAACATCCCTCTGCTGTTTCTAAGGAAACAGACCCAGCAGAGCCTCTGACAGTCTGTGAATTTCAACGACCCTCGGTAGCAGAGGATTTCAACCGTGGCAGAGGCAGCAGCCCCCACAGAGACCTGCTGACCAGGAACATCCTCATGTGTGACTGAATTTAGCTCAGAAACAGCGCTGACACTCGCTGTCTCCACATCTACACCACACATTGATGCTCGCTGGGTTCAGTGAGGTCCAGCAGGTCGGGGAGGTGTTTCCTTTCAGGAAATTTCTATAAAATGAAAGCCAGAGTGACGTCAATGTGCCTCTAAAGACAGACTATGACATCAAGACTTGGTGTGAGGCTAGAGCATAGACTGTATATAACAGGGGGTTCACAAACTTTTTGTGGCCAGGGACCCTTTACAAGGACCCCCTCTTAATCGTAACACAGATTAAGCATAATGCTTACTACTATTTGTACTCTTAGATGCCATTGCAACTATTTATATCCAAAAACTTTTCAACTTAAATACTTCAGACCTGTTTCATAGTGATAAACAGAAACACATTTCAATTTGAATCATGTTAATACCACTTATATACCTTTTAATCAGAGACATAGCCGCTAACTTTGCTCTAAACTCTGATATAGTAGCATCAAGCGTGTGTGTTACATTGGCGTCCACACAGTGGATGTGTAAATTCCTCAACTGGTCTTTTTGTCACCTATAACCCCTCGTGCTTCGCTAAACACTATGCATGCTAATGTTAGCCTCACAGACAAACATGGATGCATACAGAGAGAACTGGATAAAGGGTTGCTCAGTGGCGCATGAAGCCAAAATGGCACGATTGCCAAGTCATTGGGCCCATAGAGCAGGCGCAGTAGCATTTCCTTTAACTCCGCCTCCCAGCTGCTCGGCCTCAGGCTCATTCACACGAACGGAGGAAGGGAAATAACTCTGGATTCAGCTATAAGTGCATTTTACAACTTTTAGGGACCTAATTTAAATAAGGGCTATTCAAGTGTTCATACTGGGAAGTTGATTCACCTCAAAAAAAATTATCCGCTGAGTTACAGACATCTCTTTGTAAGTCTATGGGGAAAGTCTTTTTGGGCCCAATGGCATCACGTGACGGTAATTCCACCGTTCGGTCACTATGAAAATTTGATTCAAAGCCCGCCGCACTTCTTGTGGGCTTGCAGACAAACTAGACAGCTTGACAGGCCAGCTGTAAACTATAATTAAACAATACATACTATCTTTCAATTGTTTAGTATGTATACTAATTGTTGTACTGTAGAATGCTGTGTTGGCAGTTACTATACAAGCATATTAAAAACTAAATGATCCAGTATGTGTCAAACTGACTCTCCATGCCACTGCCAATTAAACTTCATAAAGACAAAGTTTGTCCAAATATTATAACACAAAATACCTTTGTCTTTGTTTCTTGGAGCTGTTTCTCCACCACCCACAATTTGTTTTAATTGTATGCAGCTGTGAGCATCTCCTCTATTTCCTTTGTGCATTATATTGTTTGACAGCAGTGTTCATCTACAGCACATTAAAAAAAAATCAAATGTTTTTTTATTATACATACTGACCTTTTTGATTCCAGCATGAACACACTCAAACCTGCTCAGAATTAGTATGCAGTACGTGCAGACATTTTTTTAAATAAAAGGGGGCCAGTTTCTCTGACAGGAGTTAAACCTATAGATCAAAGAGGCTCTTTAAACTAAGCTGTCATCTTCAGACATGGTTTGGAATAATCCGAGATTCCGCCCCGGTATTGAATTAATGTTTCCAGTTTGCTGAAGGATGATTAGAGTGCTGATCAGTTTCACTTTCATTCTCCTTTGGTATTCTCTTTATAAATGTGTTCTTTTCCCTGCTACCATTGATTCGTCTGTTTTCATTCTTCTGATTTCACTAAATTTTGGGCTTTAGTGATGCGCCCCAGTTTTTTTACAAGCAGCCTCAGGCCACTGCCATGTGCATGGTCATGCTCTCACTAATGAGGACTAACACAGGTGGTTGAAATTTACCTTATTTAACGTAGTGAAGGACTACTCCAAATTTTCCAGTACAATTTTTCTCTGCTGTATGTAATTTAAATAAATGCTGAAGTAATTGAAACAATTAATATTTCATTGTGTAGAGGCATGTTAACATGCGTACAGCTGAAAAGAAAACAAAAACAGATCTAGTTCGGTCTTTAAAAAACATTCTTTGTTTCTACCAAAGGGAATATGTGAAGTCAGATCTATTTAGCATAATCAACCCATAAAGCGCAACGCAGAAATATTTTTAGCTCTCTCCTGCTACCATTTCTGTTTGCATCTGTTTGTTATTCAGCTGCAGGGTTGCATCCCATAACTCGTAAAATAGGCTCAATTGAGCTAACAGAGACATAAGTCATAATTCTTCTCATGAAATAGATTGGGGGGAATTTATGTTGTTCATAGTAGTGACGTTATAAAGTTGTATTGAATCAAATGACTACAGCTGTTGCTCATAGTGAGAATTAAGCCTCCAGAGAGAACAGACACATAATTTATCACTTCATTTTGTAGCTTTGCTGAACGTTTAGGTCACATTTACGGTTTGGTTCAGTGTCACCGTTCTCATCAACCCTGTTTCCCAGAGCAAGAGGCAGCTGTTTTGAGTTAACACACCCAGATAAGTGCTGAGTGCTACCTGCTCACCACCAAACAAGCATCTAAAGAGTTGGACATTTTTCTTAGAAGTTGGTGGGAAAAGGAGGTTGAAAATTAGACTTAAATTCAGCAGGAGGAAACAAACAAAACTCTAAGTGAATGATAATTATGCTCGGTGTCCTCTGGATGAGTAGATAAGCAGTTGTTTGCCAAGACATTAGCCAACTTTTTAAAGGCAATATGTCAGAGCAGTGTGTCCGTCAGCTTGCTCTAGAGTTCTTCTGCCCCCTAGTGGCCAAAATGCAATTAATGCAGCTTTAATGGAAGCGTGATGATTCAGAGAAGTGCTGGAGCATACAATAACTAATTATTGAACCGTGTGGAAAAAAATATGTTATATAACTATATCATGACATCACTTAAAAACTGAAAACAATTAAAATATCAACCGTATTTCACCTCAAGTTAAGTAAGTGGGATTTTTTCACCTTTTTTGACTATTTTTGAAAAATATTTCCAGTACATGTTTGCATTTTATAACCCATTTAAAGCAGCAGTAATTGGAGCAAATTGGAGCAAATATGATTAATACAAGTTATTTTTATTAACTTTATCCTGATAGTAGTGCATGAGACAGGTAATCTGAAAAAAATCATGTTCCTCCGGTGTCCTCCGGTGCTCCTAATGGCATCTGCAAGATTTCACAGACCGGAGGAAAACAACCAATCAGAGCCGGGCTGGAGCCTGCCGTCTCTGAGCAGCTGTCAATCACTCGCGAACTACGATCAAACGGTCAAACTAGGCAGCGCTGATCAAATACGAATCAATATACTGTTAATGTTTATCTGTAAAATGGGAAAGTTTGTGACCCTGCCGCCATGTTGAAAACATTTAAACACGAGAAATAGGCATTACAGTAACAGAATATTGATTCATATTTGATCAGCGCTGCCTAGTTTGACCGTTTGATCAGAGATTGCGAGTGATGTCTCCGTCACAGGCTAGACTTTTTAAAGCCTGTAAACAGAGCCATGAGGAGGTGCAGAAGTCTAGTTGTCTCTGAGAACACTTGAAATACAATATGCTGAAATGTTATTATGGAATTTTTGCCCAAGGATGCTAAAAACATTCTGCCTACCCCCGCCTCATGGTGTCCAGTTTCATTAGCTTGTCTTATCAGAATAGATTTCCTGATGATGTTTTGTTATTTTAGACACACATCCAAGACAAACCTCCTGCTGTCAATCAGAGGCTTTTGTTTTTGCACAGTCATCTCTTACTTCCTCTACTATGCCACACAAACCACTGAAACAATGGTGAAGAATGAGAGTGGAGTGGCCCACTCTCGCCCCCCCCGTCTCTTTCCTGGGTCTCACTTCAGGAAACAGAAGAAGCCCTAGGGGAAACAGCCATAAACTGTGCCCAAACTGTGAAGGAGGTGAATTAGTGGACCCCATATGGAGTTAGAAGTGGGTCATGTTGCCTTGTCAGATCATTTTACACATCACCTTGTAAACAGAAGATGAAAAAGACTAGTGCCACCCAAGCATTAGTCATCTCTTTAAGCTGCTGCGTTGTGCGTTTTCTCTCCTACTGTATAACACGTCTACAGATGATGTCGACAAGGCAGTTAAACTCTGATTTTGTTGTGTCAGACAGTCTTTGACAGCCTGACAGGGTTGAGTAAGTGTATTTTCAAGCTGCACCTCTATAATAATGTTTCTGCTGTACACGTGGACGGTGATACGAGGCAGCATAGTGAGCATAATAATTCCCTTTTCATGGTGTATTTAATGGAACAATCAGGTTGTCACTTATGAACAGTTGGAATGGAAGATCTATTTTTCAATGCTGCTGAATCAAAATAGAGAAGTGGTAGAGCACGGTACAATACAAAAGTTAAAGACCAATATTTAGTACTTTTCCAAGTTGTTTTCTTAGGTTTTTCATGAAATGATTTATTGTTTGGTCTAAAAAGGGACAGAAAATAGTGAAAAATGTCTCTCAGAGCGAAAAGGTGATGTCCAAACCCTGAAATTACAGAAAAGTGGTATTTGAGAAGCTGAAACCTGCTCATTTTTGGTATTTTTGCTTGATAAATGAATCCACAATTTGTAATGGTATGTTATTTTGGCAGCCCTGTCTCCTAAAAATTACATTCCCGTACAACAAAACTGCTTTGTGAATTACTTTTCGAGGGAAACATATTTTGTCGTGGATTAAGTTTTTTCACAAATATGTTTCTAATGATAGTTCACAGAAGTCCTCGTAGGGACGAGGTCGGGGTGGATGCGTCAAACAAACACCAGTCTTTCACTCAGGAGACCGCTGTTCGTGTCAAACTAAAAGTCAAATTTGACTTATTTTAACCATGATGTGTTTTGTTTCAATTTACAACGTTAACCACGTGTTTAAAACTGTTTAAAACTGGAACCATAATCTGGGGAAAAATAGGATTCCCCTGAAATTTAACCTAGAATGCAGTTCAGTTGTATGGGAACCTGATTTTTTAGGAGACAGGGTTGTATTTTGGGTACCAATCATATGTATTTGTGCAGTAAATATAGACAGGTTTGATCACAAACAGTAGGCTATTGGGGCTGAATTATTACTGGTGTACAAAATCACACATATGTGACTTCCGGACAAGATTAAAAATGCAATATCAAAATAACACCATCTCTCAAAAAATATACCAATGAATGGACAGTATTTGTTCAGTATTATTGTTCAATAACAATCCTAATTTTTTCGCTGTTTTGTAATACAATGCTTCACAAAATAATGAGAGCATTTGTATATTATTTTACTTTGCAGTATGTTTCTTGTACCACTTGAACACTTTAAACAAAAGTTATTGTAGTTTCTCCAACACTGCACATTTCTATGTGTATTTTGATGCAGAGGGGGATACAAAAGCAGATTAAAAACTTTTTAAGAGGATTGTATAGCTTTGGTAAAGAAACTGTACTGCCTATGCTCTTAAAATGTTATGATAGTTAGAAAAGTTTTTGAGCTACCATCCCAACTGACAGACAGACAAACAAACACGACTGAAATAATAACTGCCTTGGCACAGAACTGGAAAAGAAAGTTTATGTGTTGGAGGTGTTTGGAGACACTAGGACATATATTGGTAAAACTAAAAAAAAAAATGTTTTAAAGTCAATGACGTCACAGTGATGTTGAGAACATCATGACTCATGGAAGACAGATCTGCTTCACAGTTGATTTGGTGTTTCATGACTTTGTTCATCATCTCTGTGTCTCTCGGATATTGTCTGTTGTGTGGCCTTGGACGTCCTTATATATCCATGGTCAGGGAGACTTCCCACACTGTTAACCTTTAAGAAACAACCACCTCCAGCAGGCCTGCCCACCTTCCACCCCTAACTGCATATTCACCAAAAAGGCAAGGAACATTTTTACATATCACCAGCCCAGGGCAGTGTATTTAGACCAATGTTTATGCATACATTAATAATGTCCAAGAAACAAGGACATTATTCATTCCTCAACTGGGAGACAGTGCAAATGCAAAACAAGGCTCCTGTCATGAAAGGTTGAAGCGAGTAAAGGCCACAGCTTAAATACATAAACATACCACGTAATCACACACACGGCAGAAAATGCAGGGCTACCAGTGTGAGGAAAAGGGCAACAAGCGGGGTTATTAAAGCTTGCTTATAGTTTTAATAATTTGTTTTACCCTGATAGAGTTTTCAGTTTCAGTTTGAGTTCAGTAGGCAGGTTTTAGGTTTTAAAATGCTCTGTAGAGCTTATTTCTACAGGGAGTGGACATTATGAAAAGAACAACTTTATAATCAAATGCAATCCAGTAACAACAACCTTCTTTTCATCCTAAGTTTCAGTTCTTAGATGGCAGTTTTAGTATTTTAGTAGTGAGTTGCATTATATTGCAGCTGCCAAAAGTAACATTTGAAAGGATAGTGTATTCATTAAAGTCATGAACTCTTTAGTATGAATATTTCACTGTGTAAACATAACTTACAAAATAATAGAACAAGCTGATACGGAATACATATGATACTGACAGATAGTGTGACTGTGGACTGAGGGGAAACAAATGGACACTGGATGTTAAGTGGTTAAATACATGTAATTACTGATTTAACAACGTTAATAAATTAAATATATGTGATTTTAAAAGTCTGCTGCAGTCAAAAGGTAGAATGATTTTTCCTGTGGAAGATCCTTGTCTCCTATGAGTCCCCTTGTGTGTTTTGGCTCGATAGCCGTTACATTATGATGAGTTATAAAGAAACAGGGAAAATATTTTATCACCCACCTCCCACTGGAGCAATTACCCCGTCTGAATGGGGCTCAGCATGACGTGTACAGCTCAGGTTGACCACAGGCTCCTCTGGTTGTGTCTGTAGTTCCTGAAGGAGGATGACAATGTTGTGTTTACAGTTTTCACTCCCCCTAAGTGATCCAAAACATGTTCATGACTGTACCTCAAATGGGCGTGATATATGCATGGTCATATTCTGAAGAAAGTCCTTCCATGTACCTAATATTTTTAATTTCCTACGAGCCTTATGGCTAGCACACATCCTTCCTGACATTATTAAAAAACTCAAACTCAGGTTATTGACGAATCACCCTACTGTGAACCGTGCATGTAATTTTATTCTGAATATTCACTCTAAATTTGTTATTTGTGTGCATGAAAACGTAGCAACACAACAGACCAACCTGCCGACCCTGAAACTCTGGAGGAAATAGGAAAATTTTATTATTAGGAAGCAAGCACACGTAACACGCTTCAAGGTATGAAACACAATCACCAACAAGTCAAAAGAAAAAAAAAAAAGTAAAGCAGGTCCCCTCCAGTCATTTTTGGAAATGCTTCAAATGAGCAATGACATACATTACATGAGTCCATTAAATCCAGTTACTGGTGTTCAACAGCTTGGACATCAGTAATGGGATTAATGGAGAATTCCACACAAACAGCCAGATGGGTGAACAGACTGAGGCTGATTTCACTACAGAGGATAAATGGAGGAAACCTGCGGCAGCTCCGCTTCATAGCATAACAACTTTGATAATTCATGAATAAATCAATCTAAAATAAATTAACTTTTTTTCCAGCTTTTTAAATGTAACAGATTTTCTTTGTATTATATCAATGTAAATTTAATAACTTTCAGCTCTGAACTATAAAGCGATACTCCGCATATAGAAGAGGAAGATGGTGATTTGTGTTTCAAAAACCCAAAAAGCGTAACAGAAAAAGTGTAAGGAAAGATTTATCAGTGTGTCATTAGCATGTCCAGCTACCGAGCTGACTACCTACAGTAGTAATGCTCATGTAGTGTTACTTCCAAAGCTAAGCAGTAAATCATTACCTAACTAGCCTACATTATTTTGTGGGGTTACATGTTACATTAAGCTCTGTCTCACGCCACCCAAACAATATTACGCTAAAAAAAAGAACCAACTTAGTCACTCCTTTATGAGAAAATCCATTTATATACTGTAGGTTAAACAGGCTTTCTCTGCACACAAGACAAAGTCTGAACATCAGGTTTTGTTAGTTGTTTAGAGCTGTTTGTAGGATTCTTTCTTCCTCTCTGAGTTTATTAAATATCTGTAGCTATCGGATCGATAGTGCATCTCCAAAGTTAGAGAGGTGCTGTGATGTTCATTTTGAAACAATATGTCCTTGTCTGAAGACGTTGGTAGACACAAGCTGGCAGATTCAATAGCTCGCCAGCTAATTAATCTGGCCTTAGCTCAAAGAGCTGGTTGAAAACGCCGTCTCCAGCTGACTTTTTAATCTTTCCAGCTGACTCTTGTTGAAACAAGAAGCCTGTAAAAGGGATCTTATATTAACTTTTTTTTTTCCCCCAAGTACATACTGTATCTTGTTAAAAAGAGTGATACTAAAGCTAATGTGTCAGCATCCTCATTAGTGATGATCCATGTAGAAGACATGGAAATAGAAAAAGCATAGTTCATGTATTGCAGTGTTTGGCTGCTTAATTTACATAATTGGACAGATTTATGCTTTATTATTTGTGTTTTCAGACAGAATGTGTGACTTTTTAAAGGAACAGTGTGTAACATTTAGGAGATCTATTGGCAGAAATGGAATATAATATTAATAAGTATGTTTTCTTTAGTGTATAATCAACCGAAAATAAGAATTGTTGTGTCTTCGTTAGCTTAGAATGAACTGTTGATAGCTACATACATCCTCTACATCCTCTTCACGGAGCCAGCCGCCATGTTTCTACAGTAGCCCAGAACGGACAAACCAAACACTGGCTCTACAGAAGGTCATTCACATTTTCGCGTCAGCCACCGTATGAGAACCGGGAGAACTCTCAGTTGGTTGCAATCTGCAACTTCACCGCTAGATGCCGTCAAATCCTACACACTGCACCTTTAAAGTTATAAAAGAGAAGGCTTTTAGAATAAAGACTGACCAATATAATAACTATCCTTCCCTTGATTCCCTGTTTGGACCCTGACATCTAACACACGATGGACCGGCTGTAGGCGGTGATGAAATTCCTTGTCAGCAGCAGTAGCAGCAGAGAAAAGTAGAACAAAGAAGTAAAGTAAGTAAAGACATGACCCACTTGAGAATATGAAACATGATACCCAGGAGGTGACTCACTGTATTACAGGCATTATCGTGGGTGAGCTTTCCATGAGTGTGAATTTTCCCAACAATAAACACCCCTCTCCCACTTTACTGGCACTGTGGTTCAAAAATCATCTGCTGTGACTAACAGCTACACCTCTGGAAATAAGCTGTTAATTGGACTTTGTGTAAGTGTGTAAATATAAGCGATTAGTGGCAACTGCATCAGCAAGTCTCTGGGGTTAAATTCTCACATTTCCTCCAATTTTCTCAAGCTGTTCAGGGTTTGTTTTGGCAAGACGGGGGAATGTATGTGAGTGTGTTTGAGGAAGAGGATGAAGAAACAAATCCCATGTGGAGCCAGAATCGCATACGTGATGCCAAAAGACATCCTCTCACTTACAATAATAACAGTAACACTGACAAGGAATTATGAATTTGCATTTGTGAGGCTACGCGGCGGATCACGGCTTCACATTGTTGTTGCTCTTATATCTCGAACACAGCTCACCACAGACTGGGCAGAGCCTCCCGCTGCCCTCATCCCTTTGTGCTGATGTTGGCACTAGGCAGTCGTCGCCAAACCAGCTTCACAGGAAAGTCCAATATTTGAACTTTTCACTCTTCTGGCTGAGAGTGGGACTGACTACCAGACAGTAGAAACACAGACACTAGACTGTCAATGTTACACTAACACTCCCTGTACTGCTGTGGGAAACATGAGCTTGAACAACAGTGTTCCTTTCCACTCTCACTGGCATCACTACTCTGCAAAAACCTCCTTATCAGATACTTTTCAGTTGAGTTCAGACAATTTTTATGAGTATTGTATGAGTATGAGTATTATGATGATAGGAAATTGGGGATGGGAGGAGGTGACATGTAATAAAGGTCTCAGGCTGGACTCAAACCGGGGACATTGAAAATTGTCAGCGTCTCAAACCCCTGACGCTACCAGATATGAGAATTACCACCCTGCGGTTGTATGCTTCCGCCAACAAGTCAAGTTGCATTTACATCCATGTCTGTCCAAAATGTCATCACTACATAATTTTATCCTATTAGCCATTTGTGTGAAAATGGCATAATTAGGCATATTGTTTCACCCTGTTCCGTTCCATCTAAAAAAAAAAATGCCTTAACGACATAACTACATCAACGAGCACTTGAGCAACACTTCAACGGCGACTCGCTGACAATGTGCTGACCAAGCTTGGCGGTTTTGTTGCTTTTGTCGCTCGTATAGCAACACAAAGCATTAGACTTTGCATTGAGAATAAACGTCTCAGAACCACATCTGTTTCTGTCCCAACGTCACTCAACTGCCAGTCTGGTGATTTTAACAAGAGAAAACTAAATGGTTGCTTCAGATGCATAGAAATAACAGAATGATGCTTAAAATGTAAATTAACCATTTTAATTCAACAGTTTCGAACCTGTAGATACGTTTAAATTTAAATTTTTTGCATCAAAAAATATTGTTCAATGTGTTGAATGCAGCCTGGATTTATCTATAAAGTAATATGAGTGATTCTTCCAGGATCTGTTGTCCACTGCTGCTTCATGCAGTATGAAAAGCTTCTCCTTCAGTTCATTAAATCACTGCAGCCAGCTGAAGGCAGCAGGACAGACATGTTGACAAATCTGTCTTTACACAGGGCCGTCCACTGTGTTTACCTTCATTCAGTCACGTGCAAACGACACCAGACTGCTACAAAACCACCACACACACCTCTACACACATCAGACTGGTTAGATATAACTCCGTATTCTGCCGGTCTTTGTGGGAGATGTCAGATTTTCGGAGCGCATTATTCCTCAATCACAGCTTTGTGTTTCTATTCAGATGTTCATGTTTTATTCTGAGACGCTGTTGTGTCACATTTGATGTAACCATTTGAAACACAGTGCAATCATGACAAGTAGAGTCAGATTGATGCAAATCATAAAAACTGCTTCACCAGACTATTTTAACAATATAACATATGATTTCCAGCAGAAGCTGATTATTCATTTGTGATTAGCTCAGCTGTTTCAGAGCAATGAGACCAGCCTTGTGACTCCCACTAATCACCACACCCTCTGAATTATATTCCACTTAATAGCAGGTGCATTGGGAGATGCCCACAAGGACCTGCACGATCAAAATAAGGCCCTTAGTGTTTTGAAGAATTGTAAAATTTCAAGACTAAATTTGTAATATTTTGAAAGAACATCCACATTCTTTTGATAAGTTGAAGATAAAGTCATATATAATATGTTTTTAGAGTAAAATCTGTCTAAATTCTATAACAGCAAGCTGACTTGCTGCTTTCGGATTTAAACATACATCCTCGAGAAAATTCTTGGTTTCTCTTGAAAATAGTTTGACATGTTTTTACTGGACTGGCAGATTTATCTTATTTTTTATTTTATTTAAATTTGACTTATTTAAAGGAAATAGGCTGACTTGCTGACTATTATCGCTGACTGGTCTTTTAAAGGAATAGTTTGACATTTTATTTGCTTTCTCTGTAAAAAAGTTAGAAGATTAATACCACTCATGTATGTGCCTTAAATATGTATCTTATTATATTAATATCTTAATATGGAGTACATAAATGGTATTGCTGGGCCCACGTGAGGGAAGGAAGGCACAGGAGAACCAGAACCAGGACTGCGTAGGACAGACTGTTTGACCCTGCTGCAGTTAAACTAGTGGTTTTCTTAAGGGACTCCACAGAGACTGCCGAAATCAATACAACATTAAAGTTCCTCGTAGTAGCTTTAAGGTCCAAAATCTCTATCAATAGTCTCATCTAACGCTTCACAAGACTGTGAATAAGTGTATTTTCCAGAATGTTGAACTACTCGTTTTAAAATCACTTTTAGCAGTGACAACTTCAACTTGTGTTTTTAAATGTGGTTAATTGCCATTATTGATTAGCCTTTTCAGCAACATCCGGAGTGTAATTTGAGAAATTATTGAAATGTCACGTAATGAACACTGAATGCTCAAAAGTAAAAGCTGCAAAGACTTTGGGTTTAGTTGCCCATATGTCTCAGATGAAGAGCTTATTTGGAGGCATGTCATTGGTTGAGCTGAGCCTCAATCAGCGGAGCTTAAGAGCGATTAAGATTGGTTTGTTTGAGAAATTGCCCGTAACAAAATAAAATGCTTTTTGATTTGTACGCTTTAATTCATTCTTGACTTATAATTCAACATCAAGAGCATCTCTTTTTGAAGGCGCTGTTACACAACAGCACATCTTGTCATATCAGTCTAATCCCTGCCTGGAGCTGCTCCCGACTGACAATCCATCTTGATCACATAATGATCATCTGTCCTCCAGTACTGAATGCTCAAGGGAGAAGAAGCTCCCCGCCGTCACACCGGCTCTCTGCTGCTGCCATGGTGTGGCGAATTTCTGTGTCATGTTGTCTTGGAAATGGAAATTAACCAGATTTTGGATGATGTTTGCAAAGGAAATCAATTCTGGCTACAAAAAAGTGTGTGGTGCTTAGCCAGAGCAACTGTGGAAAGGACAGACACCCACTTATCTTCGAATCTATTTAGTGATGTCTTTGAGTGTCAATGATGCTTTATGTGCTTATATGTAGTAACAAGTAATGACATATGCCCTTAAAAATTCAATCAAGAAAAAGAATGTTTCTGCTTCTGTTTGCGTAATTGCACTAATTTCTCTCAGCTCTACCTTCTTGCCGGGTTCAGACTACACGATATAAGCCCGATAATAGCGAGACCCGACAGACATAGGGAGCAAAAACGGGCATTGTTTGTTTACATTTTTGTTCCCGGGAGTCGCTCTCTAGCATTAAATCATGCAGGTCGTGTAAGACAGCAAGCTATGATTGGTCGAGGACCAACGTGTAGTGTGTAGCGTCTCTATCAAAAAACATATCATGTAGTCTGAACCCGTCCCCTGTCACCTGTACATCTCTGAGCATGCAACATAATTATTTATCATACCACATCATTTACTTGTGTTGTATGTTGCATATATAAGTTCACAAAACTTGTTTTTCAAAATCCTGCAGAAAAATATACATGGTCACAAACCTTTCTTTCTTTCTTTGTTCCAAAATGCCACGAAACATTTTTCTTGCACTTTGCCTTTTTCTTGTGTGAATAACATGCCCAAGCCTTTCAGTTCCTACCTTTTATTAGTGAATAATGAGCCTTTTTGTGTTGGCTGGCACTGCACATGCTGATGAGATGTCATTATTCAGATCATTTTGTCTCATCAAAACAAATCACTGAAATGAAACAGTGACAGCAGCTCTGTCATCAAGGCCAACTCAGAGTGACTGTTTCAGACATATCCCATTTCAATGGAAGAATGGATGTGAATATGAATATAATTTTATGAAGAGTGACGCTTCACATCTCTTTATATTAACAAACCCTATAGCGTGAATACAATTGACATTTAGTCAGAGACAATCAAACATAAATATATACAGTCCCTGCAGCCGAAGGGAACAGAGATTCATGCATACATTTAACTGTCGGAGTATCTCTGTCTCCAGTGTATCCGATATTGTCTGGTATAAGGAAGCTACGTTCAGAACAATTATTCATAATGCAAATTGAAGTGTGAGAACAGCCTTTCACAGGTCCTTGTTACATCTCTCGTATTTCATTCCAATTCAAGTGTTTGGCCAAGATTATTTTCCATAGGTGTGTATGCAGTGTAATGCTTGAAAAGAGTCGAGAATAAGTAAGCACAAATATAAAAAAGGAGGTAAAAACAATTGCTCAAAGCAGTATCACCTGACTCTGCAGCTCCCCTTGTCTTTACAGAGCTTCGCAGTGAGTTTAAGCTGATTGTTTAGTTGTCCAGCCCACACCTTTACTGTTTTGGTTCACTCTCATCGCTCTCATAGTGTCATTTTCGGCCTCAGCAGGCAGCTGTTTTCAGTGAAAAAGCTCTAAAAATACACTGTACACTACCTGCTCAGCAGCAGACAGACACAGTTAGAGACTAGCTGGTGAACATAGTGAAGCTTTTAGCAGCTAAAGAGCCCGATATTTCCCTCAAGAGCTGGTATACACAAAAAACAGAGCTAAACTAGAGACCATCTTCCCGCCAAATCGAAATATAAGTATAGGTGGAGCCAAAGGTCCCTCCCCTTATTTCTACCCCCCTACTTCCAGCGTCCTTGCTCGGACCAAACCTATCTTCGAACTCAACCGTCATTCAGATCTCAACTATACGCCTGTAAAGTTTCGTGACTGCATCTTGCACGGTTGCGACGCTATCGCCGTGACAAAATCTGTCCACAGACAGACAGAAATATAAACACCTGACAAAGTACTGAAAACCTCATCTGCGGTAGTTCCCGATACAGTAGGTGTCTCCAGGACCAAATTTCGCAATGATAACACAGACACACACAGACTCACTAGGTGAAAACAATACCAGCGTCACTGTCAAGGCTGGTAACGAGAGTGAATATTTGACTTTCATTCATCAGATGGACACAAACACAACTCCAAATCATAGACTGTCATCGATTGGTTAGTGGACTGCCATTCTGAAGCCTTGAGTTCTGCATTTTGGCTGTTGCCATCTTGTTGTTTTTTTGCAACCAGAAGTGACACGAGAGGTTGGAGCTAAGTCCAACCAAATGCTGAATAAGACATTTTTAGCAACCAAAATGTTACATTTAACTTTCATCAACTGAAAACACACTGTGAAAGGGTTAAAGCTGTAAGACGAAAACATGGACAACACCCAGAACGGACAACGCCATGGTAGCGACCTGTCAATCACAAAGTAGCAAATAACAAATATGAATCCTCCTTCTGCCGTAAGATGATATTGAGGAAATTTCCTGATTGACGTTGAACTCTGCCTTCTCTTGCAAATAGTCGTCCATCAAATGCTTGTTATGAGATCTGTGAGGAAACAGAATGCGAGTGGATGTAAATGCAAAGATGAAAGGCATTTGTGAGAGCAAGCAGAGAGTAGCAGAGTTCACTGTTGAGATGATAACGTTTCTTGAAAATCCGAAGTCTATTATGAAAGATGGAGAGCGACTCTGACATGAGTGACACATTTTTTTTTCCCCCACAGTCTTCGAAAGTGATGCTCATTGGCACAAAAAAGGAGACAGCCTGGTAGGTGTTGGGTCCTTTTTTGGATTAATCGCTGCATGAATCCGTAATTTCTACCGGTAAATTATTTGATAGAAATTTTCCACCAATTGTTAGAGCTGAGTTATCGTATCAGTAGGAAGTGAAGATTTTGTTTTTTGAGGCCAGTTGGGGATACGGCTGTCACTTTATACTCAATATCTTATTTTTTGGGTATTTATTCCATGTGTCCTTGTGCTATTGCTCGTCTCTTTTATAGACAATATTGATGCTACATTGAAAGATTGTTTCAGCACTTGTTGTTTACTCTTTGCTAGCAGCTTTGGCTGTAGTTGTACACATGCCACCATGTGATCAGTGCTCCAAGTGGGCCGGTACTCCCCGGTACGCAGTAAAGGCACTTCTACATTTTACTCCGTACTGTGACTTTTTCTTGCGCACCGGGACTTCTTAAAGCTGCCGGTACTCTTTTCTGCCCTCTCCATATCAGGTTCTCTGGGAGATTCATAATAACGATTCATAACGGCACAGCACCAACGTATTTGTGCCGCGCCTAATAAGTCGTATAAAAACTACGTGGAGAGCATCTGGATGAGCCGACAACGGCACAGGGAAGGGGGATGAGAATGAGGGTAATTTATCGATACACAACCTTTTTGTAAAATAATTAGTTCATCAAAACTTTTTTTATTTGTGAACAAATATAGTTAATGAAACATTAAGTTTTCTGGATCTGCTCTTTGAGGGCAAACATTAACAGAGGAACTAAATTCTCAGACGAAGGCTGTGATATGTGTAAATAATACAATTATAATTTAACTAGTAATAATAATGGTCCAAAACGATTTAAAGTGTATAGTTTTAAGTCAAGAATCTTCAAATTTTCTTAGGGGAGGACCCCCAAACCCAACATCTCCTAGTATCTTTTATTCACCGTAGAAATTCAGGATGTGTCTCTGTATCCTGCTGCATAATATGTAGGAGCTATAATGTTCCAGTTGGATTATTATAGGCCAACTATAGAAGATGCATAGCCCAAGTATAATATAACAATAAAACCACAGCTGATTATGACTGACACTGTATAATATGCTTAAAGAAATAATGAGTAAATAGGAATAAGTTGCAAGAGATTGCTGATACCGGCGGACACACACGCCAACATGTGAATAACAGAGTGCTGGCAATTATTTTTTTCCACCTCAAGCGCTGCGTGTGACGAAGTGCAAACATTGTAAAAAGTTATCAGGTCATGGAGAAACGAAATCACAACATATTTTACATACTGTAATGAGTTGTTGTTTTTTATTCTGTATGAATACTAATTTTTGCGCACAAATTACTGCTAACACCAGGCTTTGAAAAGCTCCTACAGAAAACACTTTGTTCTCATACTTTGCAGAACTGAAAATTGATATTCATAGTGTTGAATTTCATGATCCGTGTGCCCCTGAAAGCAACGAGTCATGCTGTCTGTTGTATAATTTGCATTTATGTCCTTTTCAATACGACAATAAGTTAATCTCTGAGGGAAAATATTCTCGCTCTTTTCATATAATTGCATTATTTTTGCATAACGCAGCACACCCGAGGACCTGTTATGCCTGAATAGCTGACAGAGGGTTTATAATTTCTTTCCATTACCTTGCTCGAAACATACCTGTGAGATTTGTTCCAATGTTCCATATGAACATTTATGAGTCCAGAGAATTAAATTCAACCTGCCTCAGTGTTGGACCTCCCTTAAGGAATACTCTCTCAATTTATCGAAAGGCACTGAGCAAAAAAAGTTCGAGAGCATTTGCACCTAGTGCACATTTCAGATATATTAGTGTAGGATATAGCATGCATAATAAAATGCACAGTATAATCCATGCGTTTCAATTAGACCAGAAGCCTCTGGATCTGATTGTGTATTCAGGGTTTCTCATACAAGCCTGGGTGATGCACCCTTTGTCCCATACAGCATGTGAAATAAATAAATACACATATATAGCGTTAACTTTGACAGCCCTAATGATCAAGTGAAGTAATGGGAATAATTTCATGATAGTAAATATGAAGTCAAAATATATTTTCAACCAATTTTCTTTTTTTTAATTCTTTTGTTTTTTTTAATACAAATTTCAGTTCCTCTGAAATTTAATACATTTATATTTTCTAATATTATAAATTTCTGCATAATAATTTTCAATTGATTCAGTGATGATTTTACCCCAGAGAGTACCCATACACCACTGCAGCATCATGAGAAAGAGGAAAGCTGACATCAGTTAGAAAAACCACATCAGACATCAACTCATACAGAGCAACCAAACGAAATGGACAATTTTCTCCAAACAACTCAATATCAGATGACATCAGATGCCCTAAAATAAGAGCAAACAAGCTAAACACTGGTGACAGCGACACTTTCTGTCCTGGGAACACAGCTGGACAATGATTTGAATGCACAATGGACAGATTTTTGTTTTCTCTCTCTGAGGAAAAAAGCTGACATATAGCAACCTCGAGTCAAACCAAATATCAATAACAAGACTCTTACACGATATGTCAGGAAATAAATTGAAATATAAGTAAAACACGCTACAAAACAAACAACATCAAGATGCTATACAATCTCTCATAACATGCATGACTGAAAAATGCACTGCCCTTTATACTGCCAGGATTCAGCAGTTTGACAGTAAGTCTATTGTTGAGGGGGAATTATGTGTAGCTGGTGTTTGCCAGGCGTGTTTTGAACTGACACAATGCCTCTGGGCAGCTGAGTGATATGCAAAAGATGGTGAAAAGCTATTTACCCTGCATATCCTTGAGCCTGGATGTCACCCTCAAGTTGAACCCTCTGCTGAAAAAACATGACCATTTCCCTATAAACAAACTGTAATTCACAACTGCGTGCAGAGCGTTTAGGACATTGAGCTTAATGTATTTATTTATAGCCAGTCTGTTTTTCAAAATAAACCAATTTGATGGTTAGTTGTGTTTTCTTTTCTTCCTTCGTTTGCTTTCAGAAAGTCTTCTTTCACAGTCCTCATGTGATCTCTATGAAACTCTTCTTTCTGCAGACCCCAGAGGATTGCAGGAATGCAGATAGATGGTTTGCCTGCTGAATATTTGGTCAGGAGGGTATATGTGGGCAGGCTGCAAATGGGCTTCTGTTTCCTGTTCAGAGGCATCCAGAAAGTCCATTTAGTAGTTCCTCTGATTACCTTTTTTTCCTAAATTGTCCCTCTGTGTCACTGTGATAAAGTATGTGTCTGTTTAAGCACGATAAAAGACTTAAATTGGGGTGAAATATGAAGGAAAATATATCCATAGCATCACAGGCACCAGTTTTTGTCCTTTTGAAGTTCAGTAGTGGCACATATTCTACGTACTTCTATGTTTGGTGACTCACTGCATATGTAGATTTGTGTTTTTTACATAATCACAAATCATGACCATGGCACAGACATCTTGTCACTGCCTGCATACATATTGTTGTTAAATTTTCAATCATAAATAGAAACATTTAACTTTTTTGTGACACTTTTCTTTACAAAAACTCTCCTTCAGCTTCAGTTAACAAGCACAGAATTGACACTTATCCCGTGTGATTAGAATCTAAATGGATTAAAGTAGGTTCTTCAGCCTGTGAATGCTGCACTTGACGACAGATTGAAAACTTCTTCCACATTTACAGTGTATCTAACTATCATCAAGGTGAAGCAGCAGGCTGAACACTTAAGTCACCCACTGCCTCTTCAAACTCCGGTGAACACTGAAAAAACCTTAATGTGCTCGCTGACTCACTCCTTTTTTTCAAAATGCACAGAGGAAATGATTCAGTCGAGCCTTTTCTTCAGCTTTCCACTCTAGAAATGAGTGTACATAGACCATAGAAACAGATATGATGGAGACCTTTTCAAACAACATAAACGTTCGGAATGGGCCCCTTTGTATTTCCTGTTGCAGAGTTTGTTAAAGCAGTAGCTGGCAGGAAGTAAACAGGGACAAAAGCAGTTGCCCTAGCAATGGCAATGAAAAGGTCTATTGACCACAGCTGCATCCAAAATCGCTTACTTTGCGCTACATACTCAATATGTGTACAATCTTTCAACAACATTTTGAGTGAATAAACAGTTGCATGTATCTTTTCGGACGAACTGAGCAGTAATTTACGTCCTCACTTCCTGCGAGAATCATTAAGTCTGAACTAATTTAAAAACTATATTATGCGTTGTCATCACTACCGCATTGCATTGTGGGTTATTTATGCCGCCGTAGTGTCTAGTGCATGCATTCGGTCATATTTCACCAGAAATAGTATGCAATTCACATACTATTGATTTCATGCTAAGGTTTCAGACATACTAATGGTGCCTTCAAATTAAACTTGAGCTTGTGTTTCCAACATGGTAAGTCATGTAGACAATATGCTTGGCGTTCAAGTGGTTAAGTCGTGAGAACACCGCTGCTAATATGCAATATTAACTTTGCTGTCGGTGTCTAGAAGCCACAGAGACTAACCATTTAGCAAGCGGGTAACATAATGCAGGAATTGCAAAGGCATAATGACAGGGGAAAAAGATGAGGCCGTTGGGAATATCAACATTTTCCTATTTATTATACATATATAATATATATATTATACAATTAAACAACAAAAAACAATATATGACTAAAATTACAATATATTAACTTATTATGCACTGAAAAATTTACTTCCATGGCCTCCGCCATTTCTGACAATGTCAACAAACACGTCACAACTCGTAAACTCTGAGCTTTCAGAAACTTTCTACTTACAAGGATCATATGGACTCTTCTCGTGAACATGGTAAACACAACCCCATTTGAAGGCACCATAAAAAAAACTCACATATTGTTTTAGTGCACTACATAGCATGTTAGTACCGAATTTCGGACGCAATCATTGACATTAGCTGACAGGATGTAAACATGGACCCAAGCTGTTGTCTAGCAATGCAATTCCATAGCAATGTGAAGTGTGAGCTAACAAAATATACCAGATTAATAAAAATGCACAGTGTCTGTCAAGCTTTACTGAGTCAACATACGCAACTACCTAAATTCAAAGGAGTCATAATTGCCCACTAGAAGCCAGGTGTCTATTTCAAAGTTATAAATGTGGATTAACACAAAATGGCATTTATATTGTATTCATATTCTGCCAACTTCCTTTAACTTTAACGTCCTGTTGAAGCAAACTTCTGCCCTAAAGAGGTTGTTGATCTTTGCCTCTGCCTACGAGAGTTTAACTCAACCAGTGAGATTATTCTGACCTCCTGAGCAGCTTTGACTGAAAAAATGTCTGTAAGACTTAAACTCCAGTTTGCGACAGGCCCACTGGCTCCTGGCAGCTCCCTCTGATGCTAATAAAGACCATTTATCACTCTGCAGCTTCACTTTAAAGACAAACTATCTTCTAATGTACTTGTTTGGATGGGAAATGTCACTGTGATCAATAATCCGCCTCCAATTTCCATCTTCATAAAACACAAAGGAAGCAAATATGGATTCTTTAGCGATGCAGCAAATTGTCTTTTGAAAAGAAAGACACTGTTTTTGAACAATCAATGTGGATTTCAACAAAAAAATGTTTAGTTATTGGATTTTTGGGATGGAAAACAACCTCCTTTAGTTAATAATGTCAGCAGTTACTTGGAGAGGGATTTGTTTCTCAAAACTCACTTTCTGACTTATACTGACTGAGAAAAGCATATCACAAAGCATTTTCCACTGGATCAATACTAATACTAATTTGTTATACCTCCCTACTTCTTTTTTGTGAATGGGTATTTTCTGCGTCTGTCCATTACAATGTATAATATGCTCATCTCTTTGCTGCTGTGAGCTTCAGTGGTTGCTGATGGAGGTTGATAAAAGTCCTAAATTGCTTAATGCCCCTTTAAGAAGGAGACATTGTGAGAGGTTTGATGAGGGTGGATCTAAATGCAGATTCAGTTCATTATTGAGTCACTGATCTGAGCTGGAGTTGATGCACGACCAGGTTTCTTCAGAAGTCAATCTCCTCAGGTTTATGCATAAGTTGATTGAGCTTAAAAGGCATTTTGTTCTGCCCTGCCTCCCACAGCTGAAGTACTCTTTGCCCCATTCTGAATGAATGCGTCTGCGCTTCATTTTAACAGTATAAAACACCACTAACATTTAAGGGTATTCACGACCTCGTAAGTAGAAAGTTTCTGAAAGCTCCGAGTTCACGAGTTGTGACGTGTTTGTTGACGTTGTCAGAAATGGCGGAGGCCTTGGCAGTTTTTTTTTCGATGCATAATAAGTTCATATATTGTAATTTTAGTCGTATATTGTTTTTCTTCGTACATATATGTCTGAGGAAAGGGTTGATATTCCCAACGCCCTCATCTTTTTCCTCTGTCATTATGCCTTTGCATTTCCTGTATTATGTTACCCGCTTGCTAGCTTGCTAAATTGTTAGCCTGTGTGGCTTCTTGACGCTGACAGTAACGTTAACATTGCCGTTGCTTAGCAGCAGTGCTCTCACGACTTAACCACTTGAACGCCAAGCATATTGTGTACACGACCTCCCATGTTGTAAACCCGAGCTCACGAGTTTCATTTGAAGGCAGCATCAGACCGAACTGTTGGCGGTCAGGTTGCATTGTGGGTAATGAAGGTGCCTAGACACCTGCTGCATCAATTTGAATCTTTTTCTCTTTTAAAACTGTCCATTGTGAGTCTGAAATGTTATAGGAATGCAATGCTACATCAGTGAGGTACTCTTTTAAGTAAAAAAGTTGTAATAAGTACTAATATATAAAACTCCATTAATAAGTATCACTGAAATAACAAGCACTCACTTTGTCTTGGCAGTATGACATTTGGCTGAACAGTGAGGGTAATTGGCTTGTACTACTGGTACATTTGTGGTACCACCAAAAAAAAAGCAAAACAAAGCCCAGATGGTGCAGCTGCACAGAAAATGTTATCAGAAGCTTGAACGGCTGAGCCAACAGGCTGCGATCGTCTCTTTCTACAATCCAGCCACCTGCTTTGGCGGCGGCTGCTTCTCTTTCAGAAGTTGAATTCCTCCTGAGCACATCAGGGTCAAATGGTTGAATGTAGAGAAGAATTCTACTGTTAGTCATCTCTTTTCTTGCTGCGTTTTCTGTCAGTTTTCTCTTTGAACTCTTTTTAAGGTGAGACCTCAGCCACCAAACATGCTGCAACCAAACGTCTACAACTGACCACTGGGCAAACTCCATGTGCTGAGGAAGATCGTGTGGTGGTTCATTGCAGCAGTCACACTGTGAGGATTTGGTCCTGAATTTCTGACAGAGTCCAGTTGTACAAAATCTTATAGCAATATAGCGACGATATTGTAGGGTTGACTATTGGTGCTTTCACTAAATATTTACACAATACGATTTTTGATAAATAATCATCAGTAATGTGGATATACGTGTTGTCAAAAATATTGATATTTGATATTTGAAACGGTTCCAATACTCATTTTCCACAGTATCAATGCACAGGTACCAGCTGAACTTTCTGCTCTCCGACAGCGAGTTGACACACACACACAATGCTATTTATCTTTTGATAAAAATCGAATATTGTATGCCCTCAATGTTGTATTAATCTTTCCCAATGTCTGAAAATTGTCTGATATCGATCGATATGTCTGATATCGATATAGTGCCCAGCCCTATTTGGTAGATGTGTCTCACAGTGAGATCTGGGACCACCGTTTTGGATTGACGCCCAAAGATTGTACCATGTTTCTCTCACGATTTTGTCTCAGACAGCCCAAAATGTCACAGTGTGAATGGGATTTTAGTTAGTGAATAAAGGCATAAAGAAGCTCTGCATTCAATATTCTAATTGCACATTGCAGGAACAACTTTTTGTACATAAGTTTGGTGGCTCTTACTTTTTATAACCTGTGTGGGTGCAAAACGCAGGAAGGATCACTTACAATCTGGAGAGCTTTGTTATTTATATTTCTTACTGGGTTGGTTGGTTACATTTGGTTTCCCTTTAATCTTACTAGCTACTGTATAATTACATTTTCTGCAGTTTCAGTTTTTTTTGTATGCAGCCTCTTCATATCTTAACAAGCCCTGTTACAGGATGTAAGTGATGACACAAAAGCCTGCAGCATAATGTAAAGCCAAATCTTGAATCTTCAGTGGGTTTAATTTTCTACCATGTTTATGGTCTCACAGTTTCCAGAGTATACCGTTGCAACAACAAGAAATGGACTCATTTCAGATTAAAATCATCCGTACAATCATCAGAGAAAATTGGGTGACAAATTATTGAGGTTGAAAAGCATCACATAGCATCTTGGTTTTTACCATCAAAGTGAAAAAGACATAATAACACACGGCCAAGAGCTGCACGTCAACAATATGCTGCTAATGGCGACTTGTGGTGGTTGTTTCAGGTGTAATTATGGTATAATCAAAAACGCAGCATGTTTTCGGCAGCCACGATCATAGTCGGTCAATCATGGCGATGATTACTGCAGCTTGTTTTCAGCCAGGTGGGCACAGTGGAATTGTCTGTCTGTCTGTTGGTCCAACACTTTGCTCCAGTGTGAAATATCTACAACATCTATTGGTTGGACAGCCATGAAATTAAGTCGAGACATTTGAGGTCTCCAGAGGAAACAATTTGACCTGTTGGCGGTATTAGATGAAATGTCTTCTTTTTTTTTTTACTTCAGTTTATGAAACAACATCTCTAAAACTATTGACTGAATTCCCATCAACCTCAGCTCTACTTTAAGATGAATGTTAATGTGCTAAAACAAAGTAAAACAAAGACCATGTTCAGATCCACATTAACATTGTGTCTAATCACATAGCCCCCTCATTCTTTTCAATGGGACCATTACGTTGGCACAGCAAGGTGTGCTGATATACAGATAACCCTTTTACCACCCAGTGTCCGACTCGTAGAACACGACCACTGCACAGAAGTTTTTCCACAAACTGCTAGTACTATGAAAAGTTACCTTACAGTATTAGCTGTGACAGTATGTAGTATGTAATTCACGTATCTATAGATTACACTCTTGTCTTTTCAGTAAATGTGTCTACTTTTCAAAAAGAATGCCGTGCCATAAAAATAATCTTAATACAGGTATACAGTACACAATTACCACATCCATTTATGGCATTTCTCTATCTTCAAGTCAACGGGCAGTCCAACAATGAAATAAATCCTTGAAAACTCAAACCAAATTCATCACAAGATCTAATGATGAACTAGAATTACCGCATCGCGGTTGTATGCCTCCGCCAACCAGTCAACTTGCAGTTGCATGTCTGTACAAAATGTAATCTCTTCATCACTTTATCCTATTAGACATTTGCGTAAAACTGTCATAATTAGCATGTGAATTCTTGAGTGGACGTACATACGGACGGACAGACAACTCCAAAACATAATACCTCCTATTTGTTTTATTAATTAGGCAAGCACCCCTAAAGACGTGATAATTTACCAAAGTTGCAAAATCCTGTATCATTGTATTATATAGTACTGCAACAAAAAAGAAAATGCAGACCATCCCCCAAAAGATCCACTGTTCTTCTGTTGTTCATCTGTTGTAATGTGTCTTGTGCTGCCAAGTAGATGTTGCATAGTGTGTACCTGCTTTGTTTCTAGACCGTTGCAGGTCTTCGTTGTAGTTCTGACATCTCGCTGAAGTAGAAGACGTCATCACAGACTTGTAGATTTCAACCAAGATAAACCCTGTAAAAAGAACAGAGACTTTCTCTGTAATTTCCCATTTCATAATTCCCCCCCCCCCCGTTGCAGGTTTATTCCATTGCTCCTCTCCTTTGGCCAAATGTCATACCCTTCAGACATAATTATCTAACGTACTCCTACACATGCTGGCCTCATCCCATCACGTTGATGGAATGGATGTGAGCAGCTTTCACACCAGCTGAAGGTTGGCACATGGTGCTGTATGATGTGCATTAATACTCCAGTGCCTCTGGGGTGGGGGTGGGGATAGAATAGATCTTTCTGGTGGTCATGTTTAATATGAAATTTCTCTCCCTGTCAATCGCTACTCCACAGAGGCACAGAGACCGGCAGAGGGCTGGATCTCTGATTAAGTACAGCAGCTGTCATTTTAGTTTAAACCAATGAGCTTTGCCAGACCACTGCAGCTCTCAGCAGCCGCTCTTGTGTTAGTGTTCTTTTCTTTGAGGCTGCTGTGGATGCAAGGGTGTACTCAAAGTCAAAAAGTCAAAATAAATAAATTACTTTAATGATATTTCCAGCAACTTTCCAAATCAATGGTAGTCTATATTAATAATAATTGCTCTATTATTGAATGAAATTTTATATTTTTCACATTTAGTTTTTGTTGATAGAGACCTCACACTTTTCGATAGATATATATTGTACATTAGGGCTGTGTATTGGCAAGAATCCGGTGATATGATACTCATCATGATGCATGGATTACAATTCAATATATTGCTATATATTGTGATACACCAAGCAAGGCGATATATTATGTCAACGTAAAAATGCATAAAATCGGAATAAAAAAAAGTGTACTTGTTTATGTGATCAGAACAGTGGGTTTCTGCATTTGCATGAATCACAGTCCCTGTAACATCCAACATCATAGCACTACTTTGAGAGGACACACACTGAGAAGGTGCATATCTTTGCAAATTAAATAAAGTATTGAAAGAGTTCATCTTTAAACATTAATTCAAAATCAAGTGTTTTTGAGAATCGATACATTATCACAAAAAGTAAAATTGTGATATTCAATATTTTCTTACACCCCTATTGTACGTGTACTGCCCTTTATTGCCATATACACATAATATTTGATAATTTCTAGCATCTTTCAGGTGTATATTGACTGAAATAAAATGAATTCTATATCCTTTTTTCTCTCTGAAAAACTTGCGGAGGAGTTTACAGTAATTTTCAGCCCTGAGTAGTGCATGCAGGCCTCCTCTCAGGCTGCAGGTATGTATCAGAGAGGCAAAACCCAGGTCAATTAAAGTCCGGAAATCACTCACCACTGCTCATGAAGCTTATAATTAAAGTAGAGTCAGATGAGTGCATCACCAATTCTATTGCCTCCTCTTTTACCTCATCTGGATTTCAACAGCTGGACATTAAGAAGATAATGTGCAAAGATGTTAGTGAGTAACTCTAGTTGAAACTTTAAAAGTGAGGAGGACAAAAATAGGAATTTGAAAAGTGGAAATTACATCCTTGTGTGGATGAAAAGCTTTTGATGCCTGAAAGGCAAAAAAAAAAAAAAAAAAAACCCTTTCATCTTCCCTTGTCTGTTTTCAGTCAATCCAACTTGGCTGAGCTTCCTTAAGTACCTCCTCTGTTATGGAAACACATCCTTCAAAAAGACTACGTTGAAACCTACTAGTGTATGACTCGACCCTGTTTGGTCAATGTGCTAAATTGTGGCCAAATAGTTACACAGATATTCAGTGGTGTGTAAAATCTGAATTCCTGGATATTAAATGTTCATCTGTAATTTTCTGTAGTGGTCCCAGTAATATCTGTTCTTAAAGTGCTCTGAAGTAGCATATCATATGACATGGTTTAGCTCATAGACTGTATATAAAGATGGACGACATGACAGCTCCTCAAAAGTGAAGCCAAAGCATCTGGATCGCCCCCTGGTGGCTGGCTGCAGTATAGGTCATAAAGCCCACCTCCTCCATGTTAGCAGATGAGACATGGGCCGAAATAAAAAGTCAACGTACACATTAAATACATTTTTTCCCAAAGATGGTTTCTGTCATTTTAGGTAGTTCTTCTCACGCTGATGTACAGTATGTTCAAGTGTTAATTTTCCTGATAAGTTTGGTTTTAATTAGTTATTTGATGCTATAAAAAGGGGTGAGACGACATGTTTGACAGCTGCGAGTCTCTCTCGCTGACAAGCTGTGTCCGAGCTTGGCTTGTGATATGTTTGGGCGGGTGACATCAATACTGCGGCTCCATGGCTCTACTGCGTAGACTCTAGCCCCAAATGGCGTCAAAATCTCAAATGGCAGCTCCCGTATCCGGGATATTTTGGCTTCACTTCTGTACAGCGGGAGGAAGTGGAGACGCGTCGTCCATACAGTCTATGGTTTAGCTACGTTTGAGTCAAATAATGGAGGACTGCTTTAATTTGAAGGTTAACTTCTGTATTTTTCAACATGGACCCTATTTTCCCATGTTTTTCTGTCTAAGTGTCTAATGGGGACAACAATTTTTGAAATTGGTCCAGTATTGAGCGAGAGTGCTGCAGACAGCAGCCACTAAACGGGCTGCAGTGTAATCACTTGGGGCAATTCCTCACGAACAATGTACGTCCACTAAAAGAGCTTGTTTTTGTCACAGACAGCCTTAGATTGTTATTAAGTATTTCATTACTATATCAGTGAGCAACTGAAAAGAAAACTGTCTATTCGCAGAACTTGCACACTCACTGATGTGACATATGTGATGTAGAGTAGGGTTCAATAAAGCTTTACAGTCCCAGAGGTGCAATTTGGCTCACAGACAGCAGTCAATGATAATAAATCCAATAACGTACTAACGTTAACACATTACTTGTTACTGTCAGGCCAAATTACATTTTGCCACCTATAAGGAAATAAACTTCTGTCTGGATGGAAGCTAATTAAACTTTGAAAGACGACCTGAGCTTTATGTACAGTTTTGTCATGGATGGAGCACAACTGATCCACAGTTTGGAGGATTTATAGTGTGTGAAAACAAAGCTAAAGAAATACATCCCCCTCACAAACAACTGAAAAAGCAAAAGTGGGTACGGACTAAAGTATCTGGACAAAGTGAAAGCCGTCAGTAACCCCTCTGGACTCATGGTGGAGACAGTATTGACAAAAAACCCCACAAGAAAATCCTGAGGAAACATGAAGCGTTGCAGCTTTGTCTCCCCTGTTTACTCTGACCTGCTGTTATTTGCTGTCACTGAAGGACAGACGGGTGTTGTGAAGCATGCAGATTTGTACATCTCAGGCAGAAGAACATCATCTGAGGGAAACGCCAGAGACACACAACCTCAACTTATCAGAGTGTTAACAGAAATACAGACAATATTGTGGCATTCCTGAACTTGGACGGTCAGTGAGACCAACTTATTGCAAGTTTTGTTTAGTTTGAAGTAAGACCTCTAGATTTAACTACTTTAAACTGCCCAAAAGTTTCTATAAATTTCCAAATATACCAAATCTGCCAGATTGAATTTGGTTGAATTGAAGACATCTTTAATATTCTAATTTGATGGAATGGTACAACCATAAAAAAAACATGGGAGTCATGGGTTTGGATATATATCACTCACTTTAAAAATCATATAGCGTCACTGAAGAGTTGTAAAAAGGTACAGACCGCATATTCAATACAAGAAAGGTGTTTCCTGTTATGAACTGAGACAGCACCACTCCATCAACACCAAAAAAACTCAATAATATGGTCCTAGTTTACAGATATGTTTTGGCAAATAAGCCTTCATCACAGCACTCCTGGAAAGTTATCCTTCTCCTACTTTTGTAGAGTGGACATTTACGTCACATTCTTCATGGACGTCATGATTTATCTTTTGTCAAATGTTGTTTTTATCTACAAATTTTTCTAATTTTCTGCATTACCACTCAGGTTTTTTATGTGCAAATTGAACTTGCGAATGAAAACAGGTGGATGACAACACACGTAATGACTTACTGTATCTGTACAGAGAGGATTGGGGGGAAATGATGGAGGGAAAAATAACTTAGTATGTGTTTGTCTTGTAAAAGCAAAACTCTCATTCTGACACTGATGGAGGTCCAGGCCCGACAGGAATGTTCTGCAGTTTTAACGGAGGACTGGATGGATGCTAGTTTTGGCACAACTTTAGCACATCTGCTTTTTACTTTCACAGGTGTGTTTGTGTGTGCAGATACCCCTCCAGCTCAGACTTTATGGGAAGTCCTTCAGTATTCCTCAGTATCATTAAATTAAATCAACTACATGCCCAATATAAATAAGCTTTGCCTGACTGTCTGATGTAATTATGGAATAACTGTAGTCCGTGACTAATCCACAACTTCAGACAACATGACAGATCAATTCATTAACAATAATTAGTGATAATAGGAAGCTAATTCAGCATTGCAGCGAGCAGCTTATCTGCTCTTGGCACAATGAGAATGTGAGTCAGTGCAGCTGTAAGTCTGATCAGTCCGGAAGAACCAAAATAGTCTACTTATCTCTGTCTGTTTCCAAGGCTGTGCTCAGGGATTATGTGGGCCGATTCCTCAAACATGTCTAGCTGTAATTCTGAAACTCTAAACACACCAATTTAAATCAGTTAAAACACGTAATGTTCATGTTTATGTCAGTGAGTTTCTATTTGGCATTATCCCACAGCTTGCTTTGTTCCGCAGACCTTGATGAACCTGCAGAGCATCTGTCAGCTTCACCTTCGATGTTCATCAATTGTGAGACACACAGTGCGCTGTCAGATCAATTGATCACTACCTGCATAGGGCCCTCTTCGGATTGGAGGGTTATTCAAGTTCAAGACAGAAAAAAAGGATTTGCAGTCAGGGTCAAACTGACAGTCAGATGGAGTTGATTTAAACTTTCATCTAAAGCAAGAAAAGTGAACAGAAGATCCTTGTTCTGGAGCGTGACCCGTCTTCACATTTATCACGCTTCAAAAGTTAAGATTGATTACGACGGCTGGGTACTGAACCTCGATACAGACTGAAATGAGTCTGTCCATCACATAAAACTGTCAAGTAAAAAGAACAGGTCGGATTCATAATCTTGTTAACTTTAGTTTTTTGATCACAGAGTTCACAATTTAACCCTGTTGTTGTTGACCTCTGCACTCGCCGAAATTGAGCCAATCGCAACTCACGACCGCAGCTTCAGTAACACTGCGCACGTGTTATACCCCATACCCCAAGACCCATTTCCGCTCATGTCACAGCCTCCTTCTCTAGGCCTTGGTTGATGTTTGCCCCGCCCACCTACGTGATGTCACACCAATGAGGTCATGCATTTTTAATCATCTTAATTTTAATTCACCCAAACTAACTAACTAAATATTCATATCAAGATCACATCAGTGTTAAAGAACTGAGGTTAGCAGCTTTATGATATGCATCTTTAAAGCTCAAAACATACAGTATGTATGTACAGTATGCACATCAGGATACCAGCACCACAGTAACAACATAGTGCCTGTGATGAAATGCTATAAAAACTAAATGTTTATTCATGTGTTTGTTTGGTTTGGGGTTCTTCAAAACAAATAAACTAGATAATATTTCAACAAAATTATCATGGGCAACTACACGTGTCTGTTCCCAAATGGTGTTAAAACAAACACTGTTTTCTAACACTGAGGTGCAGACCGTAGAAAACACTTTTCAGTGAAAGATGCATTCCTGGGCTCTTATGAAGCGACAGTTTAAAGATGTTATGAAATCTGTTTGTCAAGTGATGCAAATTAGCTTTCATTCTGCTCAACTGCTGCCAGTGTGGCTGATTCAGGAGAGGCTCATCTGATGACAAAACACCCGCCGCCTGGAGGTGTCAGCAATGCCTTTTCCATTTATATTCACATAATCACTTCCACTGGTGAAATCTTCCACATCAAGGGAGTTCAACAAAATGCTATGCTTCACTTTGTGTTTCCTTTTGTGGTAGCACAATTCATGATATATGTAAGTTCACGCTGTTATTAATTCATCAGACCATTCATAACCATCAATTTTGTACCTTTATTGATTTGTTTTCTTTAGAGGGATTCAAGTTGAAATATTGCCTCTCTTTGGGCAGCTATGGGGAATTAAGTATTGTATTGATTTTTACATATTTATTCTGTGAAAGCATACAGTTGCACAGAAATGTGATGTACAAAACAGTGTATTTTCTTGTCTTCTGCTTCGAAGAAAGAACTGGATTTTGCAATTTTGTTCTGTTATAATAACTCTGGGGGAAAAGAGTACCTATACTCACTGTAGTAACTTTGTGGAAAGTAATCTTAGTAGAAACACTAGTGACTCCTGCTGCTAGGACAGTAGTTTAAATCAGTCACGGCCATTAACAAAAATATTGAAAACGCATTTCACAATCTTGGTTGAATGAATCTCATACAATCTCTAAATACTGTGAGAATTGAACAGTTATAGTATAAAAAAAGAAGGTTTCTGATTCAATTCCTTCAATTATCGCAGCAGTTAAATACTGTATAACACCATCATAAAAACACTATTCTGCAGGCCCTATTGTTATGGAACAAGCAGCTCATTAAAGAAAACTAACATCCAAAAAGTACACAAAAGTGATTTGATGTTTATATGTGCAGGTTTTGGAATCAATAAAATATTAACAATTTCACAACAAGTCTGCCATACTCCATGTTACCAGACTTTTTTTAAAAAGTATTTAAAAGGGACTGTAAGAATCAGAAATTGGTTGTAACAGCGACACCTGTGGCCGTTAAGTCAAAGTCCTGTTGCTCGTGCTCGCCCGTGTGCACGTGCTACTTGAATGTGAGCTAGCATCCGTAAATCCGTCACAATACCACTCTATATTTCAGCTGCTTGGCAGTAATGTTAGCTGACCAGACAGAGGTCTCTCCATGAATCACTGCTGATCATAGTGATGGCTTTTCCTGCCTCAGCCTCTCGACCGCGGCCAGAGGGAACAGGGGAGACACCGGAGTTTTGGAACATGGTAAAACTCATTTTTAGCTTTGTTGGGATGTGTTAGAGTCAATCACACGTTGAAGATAAGATAAGTTGGATACACAAAATTATAGAAAATGATATTGTTTTATTATGAAATCCAAACAAGTAACACATTTTTCATATAAATTAAAAATGTTACATACTTGTGGACAAGAGATGAGGGAACCAGGGCATGTAAAGTTAGTTTTAGCGATGCTGACGATGTGGCTCGAGGGATGATGTCGGTGTATACTGTTTGATTTGCACCAACATAACCAAAGCAAATTCCTAGTGTAAATCTCTTACACCTGGCAATAAACACAATTCTGATTCTGATTCTGATTCTGTGGCTCGATCCCATAAACTGTGTGTAAAAGTGGACGTATTAACATGGCGTTCGGCATTTTGGCCGTCGCCATCTTGGCTATTTGTAACCAGAAGTGACACGAGAGGGTGGAGCTAAGTACAACCAAATGTAATGATACATGTCCACAGGGGTGTTTTTTATCGCGAGGGATCGCCTCGCTTCCCAGCATTGGACGCTTGATGGGCTGCCACGAAAACACAAGGCACTCGGCACCTGATTGGACGAAAACTTTCCCTCATAGCAGAGTATCAATATACTACGTTCTTTGCTTGTGGGCTGCTGCTCCCAGCTGTCAAACCAGAACCAACATGACGGCTCGTTTGGAAACTTTCTTCTCTTATATCACGAAAATAGTTCCCCGAAATGTGTTTCTGAAAACATTTTATGTGAAAACTAAGCCATGCAGTCGTTGAATCTGTCTTTAGTTTGGATAGACAGCGGTTAGTTTAGAAGTGTCTAGGGAGTTTCCAGAGGTGGTGAGTCGCATCAGATGCCTGTGATTTGCATAAAGCAGCCTAGACCTCGACTTTATTCAAATGAGGAGCGGGCAACATGACGCCCCATCTCTTGAATTGGGCCTCCACGCTACCAGAATGCATTGCACGGCTGCTTACATAGACAATGGGAAGCGTGGAAAGGACGGAGGCTGTACCATAAGACACTTTTAGGGGACCAAAAATGTTGGGACCAAATGGGACCATACTTTACTTAATGCTGTATTGAAGAAGACTTGAAACTAGTGATTGAGACCATAAACTCATATTTACAATGTTTACTGAGGTAATAAATCAAGTGAGAAGTAGAGTCATTTTCTCATAGACTTCTATACAATCAGAATTATTTTTGCAACCAGAGGAGTCGCCCCCTGCTGGCTATTAGAAAGAATGCAGGTTGAAGGCACTTCTGCACTGGCTTCACTTTTCAGACCTGGAGGTTGCCGCCTTTGGTCCAGACTGAAATATCTCAACAACTATCAGATGGATTGGCATTAAATTTGGTACAGAGATTCGTGGTTCCTAGAGGATGAACCCTAATGACGTTCCTCTAGCGCCACCATGAGGTTTTGTGTGAAATCTCTCGACAACTGTTGGAACAGACATTCATGTCCCTCTCATGATGAATTGTAATAACTTCAGTGATTTTTTATTTCATCTGGTGCCATTGTCAGGTCAAAAATACTTTGATTTATTACCAAACACCTTCAATATTGAATGACAGTCCCGTCAGCCTCAGCTGTACTTAGTGTTATATATCATCAGTGATAGAGTGAGTCACCCTGTAGAGGAAGCTCATCTCAGCCTCTTTGTATGTGTGATGCATGTCTCATGCTTTCAGTCGCCACACAGAGCTGTGGCAGAAGGTGAAGGTCAGGACAAAGACGGAGATAATTACAGTAACAGGACTAGGTGTATGATTACCCAGAATGCCATTCAGGTACAATGTCAGTGCTCTCAAATGTGGACAAAGTATTAGATTTAATATAATATAATTTAGTGTATATGTCCTGTTTGTACATGAAACCCCCTCCCTGTCCTTGTGTGTGTCATGTAACCTCTCAGTCAGTCAGTGGTGGAACAAGTACTCAGATCCTTTACTCAAGTAAAAGTACTAATACCACACTGTGAAAATACTCTCTTACAAGTAAAAGTCCTGCACTGAAATTCTTACATAAGTATGTACAGTATGACCTGCGCAATACTGTCATTAATACTGCATTTATACTGTACATTTCAAGAAATATTCTTATTCATTTAATTTATATTTAACACACTTAATAGATCCCACTTATCAGCATTTTGTATTTACTTTTAAGCATTTATTATTTACTCATTTGCACTGTGGTTATATGCTATATATTTCACGTGTTAATGCAAATATTTTTACATATTTTATATTTCTTATATTCTCATTTTATTATTTAAAATTTTAGAACTTCATTTCTTTACATACTGTATATTGTGTATATATTGTAGCATTATGTACACATTGTAGCATACTCCTTTATTTCTATTTTCTTACATTTCTTTATATACTGATTATTTTCTCTATTACTGGATCGATTGGTTTCAAAGTTTTCAGAAAATAGTGAGAAATGGCATCACCCAGAGCCCAAAGTGACACCTTCACGATGTTTGTTTTGTCAAACCAGTAGTCCAAAATTCTAAATTAAATAATAAATAAATAAATAATAATAACAAAAATAATTCAAAGGAAAAACATAAAATTTGTGAAGCTGGAACCATGAAATGTTTTTGCATGAAAAATATCCTAAAGGAGTATCAAAATAGTTGCCAATTAATCAATCAATTCATTAATCGACTAATTGATTCAGCTGTAATTCAAAAATCTTACTACTAATAAACAACAAGTAACTAAAGCTGTCAGATAACTGTAGTGAAGTAAAAAGTGCATTATTAGACTCTGAAATGTGGGGAAATAGAAGTATATAGTAGCATGAAAATAAAAGACTCAAGTAAAGTACCTCAAATTACAGTACTCGAGTAAATGTACTTAATTACATTCCACCTCTGCTTTCAGCTTAAAAGGAGTCGGCACTGCAAAGAAAAATGAACTTTTCCCCGATCATGCGTTAAACTGATAGTGAACCTCGGAATCCTGCGCTTCCTTTTAAGTTGTGCAAGAGTTAGCATCGATCGGCCCGTTTCCCGCATTGAATGTGGACGAGCTACAACACAGGATCAACTAATAATAGAGCGCACCTGGCCCTTTCAGATCACCATTCATGAGCCATTAGGAAGCAAAAATTCCCTGAATCCGTTTGCGATTGGCGGGACCTGCATCTGCTGCTTGGAGAATGTGATGATGGAGGACAAAAGCTACAGAGGAATAGCACAAATCGCACCGGCACCTGACTTTTTCCGGCTGACATCTCTGGCACTCAGACAAGGATTAACATCCAATTTGCCCCTCTCTTCCTGGGCTCAAGTCTATCCCAACAGCTCGGCACTTCAAAGAGGGAGATAAAAAAGGAAAAGAAGAGGGGGGAGATGGATGGTCATTCTTCAGGGGGGAATCGGCTTAGTCAAGCTCTGTTTAAAATGGCAGGAATACAAAAAGTAAAGCTGTTTTGATGTGCTGCGGACTGTGAGGGTCCGACCAGCTGTACAGTACCACGGCCCGTCTCCTGCCCTCCAGTGTCTGAGCTGCACCAGACAGCCATGAAATACAGTCACGGTGCCTTCAAATACAGTATGAACCTGACAGTAGGTGTGTTAGGTTGTAGCTGGCTCAGTTTTAAAGCTGGAGTGAACATACTGGCAATATGAAACTAGAAAAACCTAAAGAATCCATTGGTACCAACCATGTCATACTAGCTTGTCGCGAAAGAGGTTAAATAAATAAATACATTTTGGCGAGTAAAAACTGGCATGGCCATTTTTAAAGGGGTCCCTTGACCTCTGACCTCAAGATGTGTGAATGAAAATGGGTCCTATGGGTACCCACGAGTCTCCTCTTTACAGACATGCCCACTTTATGATAATCACATGCAGTTTGGGGCAATTCATGGTAAATTCATGCAATAACACTGTAATATGATGGGAATGTAAAGGGTTTTTACAAGAAATGTCAAGGAAAACCTGTTGAACCTGTTACACTTTACAAGATTATAGTTATTAAAATAGTTGTACTCTAAAAAATTTTTGCTTTTCAATGACATGTAGCCAGCCTGTTATTTACAGCTGTCAGACAACAGATTTCTTGCCATCTCGTTTCTCTGTGTTTAGGTTTCCTGGCTGAAATTCTACTTTCACAAGTACATGTGTTTGTTGTGAATTTATGTATTTAAGGAAAATCATTGATTGCAACTTTGTTAGGATAGGAAACGCCCACTTCTTCTGCAATGATATAATCACATCTCACTGGAGAATTAGCGCCACCTACTGCTGATCTCTAATCCCTATCCCTAATATTCACACCACAGTAGCACTTATCTAATTATTAGGAGGACAAATTGTATGTTTTCTTCATTGCCACCTGCCAGGCTCTGCAAATTACACTGAGAAATTTGTTAAAATAAAACTGTACACAAAGACACTTTTCCTGCCCTTTAACTTTGTAAAGACATGAATAACAACTTAATATGTGTACCAATATTTAATAATGTCAGCCAACTACAAAAACTGGGATAAAAGCTTAATGAAACAGGTCAATTAAATCAGTCAATTTGACCGTATGTGTTCAGGCTAATTAGGAAACTGAAGAAACACATTAATATTTTTGTTTTTAAATATGAAAAATCTGACACGATAATGTCATTTTTTGGGTAAAATTGAAATTTGCAAATGTTCTGACCTGCTGTCTTTAGAGAAAACCTCCACAGCTCACTACTAAATGAGGTCAGGCAGTAGTAGCAGTACTAGTAGAAGTAGTAGCTGTATGATATTTCCGGAAGTCAAGTCAATAACTTTCCCCGTGCTCAGTAGAGTTGGCCACACACACACACACACACTCGACTCAGTGACCAATTGCCTCGAGCGGAGCAACAACATGGGGGAGTCCCAGATGAAATTATTTTCTGTTTCCATCATTCCTTCTTTCTCCTACACCGCCTCTCCCATCGAGTTCTGTTTACCTCGCTCTTCTCCAAGGAATGACACACTATAAAGTATGATGTACAGTACACAAGCAAAAAAAGACTGTAGGGAACACACTCTAGATCGCCTCAGGTCAGGAGAAACAAGCGAAAACAAATCTCCCGTAGCCGTGCCGGCAACTCTGTACGGCTGTAATGATCATTATACACCCGAGAGAAAAACTGTTCAAATTAATAAAGGAGATAATATATGTTTGTTGTTTCTTAGATCTGTAAGATGTGTGAAGTTAAGTTAACTTAATTAAGGTTCACAGCTCAAATAATCTTCTGAATAGTGTCTAGACAGCTGTGTTGACAGACATGGAGGAAATTAAAAGTAGAATACATTGACCTGAAACCGGAAGTCTGTACGTTTTATCAACTTAGATTTAAGACTAAGAACATTTGCGGGAACAACAGCACAAGGCAAATCACATTTGTAGAATCTGTCAGGACATAAAGACTTTTTTTCAGTACTTGCAGACATTTAAACTCCATTAAAAGGCAGCCACAGAAGGAGTTTCCTGATTAAAGGGTAACTTCGGAATTTTTCAACCTGGACCCAATTTTCTCATGTTTTTGTGTCTAGGTGACTAACGGGGAAAACAATTTCTGAAATTGGTCCAGTATTGAGGGAGAGCGCTGTAACCGAAACAGATGCGAGGGCAAGTGAGCAGCATCAATGTAACGTTACGTTCACTAAAAGTGCTTGTTTTTGCCACTGACAGGCTCAGATTGTTATCAGAAGTGTTTAACTTATAAGTTATTGTAAGTGTCTGCCAACATTATGGAAAGGACCCTACAATATCCGTATACTCTGGCTCAAATAAATATGGGCCTTGACATTGGAAATCTTTTAGATAACACTTAGCTACCCTTTCTGTACTCCAACACAACAAACTCTGCTGTTTCCACCATGGATGTATTCCACTATTCCACCGTTGTCTTCCACCAACATGTCAACTTGCCAGATTTCACAACGAGACTTCTACTTGAGCGAAACTCTTTCTATAATGTCAGACTGTTATAACAACAATCAGAGCATGTCATGACAAAAACAAGCACTTTTAGTGGACGTAAATTCCCTTCTGGTGTTCCTGAGAACGGACGGATGTGGAGACATACAGTCAAACCGAAATCATAACGCCTCCGTCCACAGCTATCGCCGACGCGGAGGCATAAAGATTAACACACAAACATTTTTTGTGCTGAAAATCGGTGTGATTTTATTTGCCCTGGGCTATGAGATACAACCACAAAGACACTGTGCAAAGAAAGCAAAGATTAAGTCACACTTACTGAGAGTCGGCAAGCACATGTTTAGCCTACACAAACAAAAAATGATATATATCTGCATGTACACAGTATATTGCCGAAAAAGTTCATGCTACAAACAACATATAAACCGATAAAATGAGGGCTGGAAACTAATACAGAAACACAAACACCTCAATCCAAATAAATCAGAAAACAATACATTGTTTAAAATATACTGGTATATTCAAATGGCATTCAAATCTAATTCTTTAATCCCATAACACTGTTTTCTTTGTAATATCTTCCGTTGTTTTCCGTCCAGCTAACAATCTGTTCGCAACAGGGAGTGACATGTTTTCAAAGCTACATTTAGCTACGAGAGATGCTGGTTTTATTCAACAAGACAAGGTGTTTCCCTGTGAATCTGCAGCCTGAAAAAAACGACCAATTTCTCAATTTAAAATGACCCAAACGCTCCTTTTCTGAGTGAGGAAATTATTACAGCAAAGTTCAAAGCTTCTGCTCTGATACACGACAACTTGAAAGCATTAGAGGAAAGGAAACATGAAACACAGGGACTTTTACCTAAATGATGTATGAGGTTACATTTCTCTTAATAAAAGGTGTTTTTAAAAAAAAAGCATTCAGTAATTATGGCCACCTCAAAGTAATGTAATCATCGAGCACTAACCGATATTGTGTTGTGCTGGCTGTAAGATATATACTGTATAGACTTAGGAAATAGTTTACACTCTCAAAATCTCACAATTGAGTGTTCGCTAAGCCCCGCCCCTCGTAGTTACTGTTGCTACGCCTGTCAAGCTTTCTATTCTCCTAGCTTTCAATGAAATTGGTGACCGGTTTATCGAAATTCCAAGTCATTTTTTAAATCAAGAATCTTGTACAAGGAGTCTTAAATATGTATTAATGGCTATATAAACTTAAGAAATAGTTTAAACTCTCAAAATCGTGGTGTGTCATTAAAAGTCTTATTGATAACATTTTTATGTAGACGAATATTTGTTTTTAAAATTATACATTCACAGAGCCTTTTTGAAAGGTGCCGAATAAAAGTATTGCTTTTCTTGAAGAAAAAAAAAAATTCTGATTGTGTGAATTAATCATTTAAAAAATGTTGGTGGGTCCAAAATGAATGTTTTGTTTATCTCTGTGCAAGATATCTGATGTTTGGTTCCCACTTCTAACAAGGTTGTGAGCCAATAGTAAAACGAGGTTGGTATCACGTAGTATCTCTGGGTCGTCAGTTAAGTGCGGAAAAAAACTGATAAATGGCTGAGATTGACGCTAAGCACCTGGCAACGACTTGTTGTGAAGTGAATGTAATGGAACGGGGGAGGGAGAATGCAACATCTAGTGGCTGAATGTTATCAATCTTCCAGTTAATGTTAGCTTCACTTTACTCGTTTTATATCACGAATCTTGTAAAAGACATCTAAAACAGCTAAATACGTGATATCATGCTAAAAGACAGACGCTGAAGCTAACATGTCCCAGGATAAAAGTTAGCATCCTCACCGCTGATGATCCATGTAGAAGTTTGACAAGGAAATATGTAAGATTCAGTTATTCTGTTCTAAGCTCATACTTTCAAACGGTACATTTTCACTTTTTAACGAGAGAAAAGGTGTTGAGAATGAGGACTAACCGATGAGTTTGGCAAATGAAACACAATCTCAAGTATCTTGACACCTCTTTTCCTAACTGGACACGATGTGAACGAGTGAGCGAATGAATATCAGATCGTCTCAGTTTTTTCCAAAGTAAGCTCGTTAGTTATTGATGATGTTTTTTGGACTCGGGAGTTACTACGGTAAGCTGGACATGCCAATAACTGCAGCTTTAGCTTGAGTAAAGTAAGTAGTTGGGCTCTTCTTGGCCTTTGAAGTTACTTTTGATTACTGCAGTATGTGTAATTATTAATAATAATAACAATACATTTTATTTTATTTGTGTAGAATGGTTTAAGTCAGACAGTCAAACATTTGCTGCTCACGTTAGAGCAGATAAAAACGCTGTTTAATCTATTTTTGCTCTTTTATTTTTGGTTTTGGAAAGACACCACCCTCTGGACTCTTAGTATCTCTCTTACTTGAACATAATAAGAAATATACAGCTTGACTTGACAGGCCTGCTGTGCCTAGTTACGGTTGCTAAGGTATGATTGGACAATCGCTGGTTAGAGGGAGGGGTTTAACGAACAATCAATTTCTCTAACATTTGGCACGGCACGAGGTGAAACGATGAATCCAAAAAATTAAAAACTTGATTGATTGCCTTTTTTTTTTTTAATTAGTGGTTCTCCAAATTCTATCTATATATATGTTTGTTTTTGTTACACATTTTTTAAATTTTGATATTAATATTTAATTTTCTAAAAGTGCAAGCAAGCAAGTACAAATCAAGCAAAAGCACGTATAGCATGACCAAATCTTTTTTTTTCTTCCTTTTTTCATATAGAATTTAAATCAGCTTTTAAAGCACAGAGTTAAAAAATATACTAAAAAATTGTCTTAAAAACAGGAATATAAGCAGATTGGTATTGCTGTAGCTTATCGGTTATTAGTAATACATTTCCAAGCTGGTAGGAGAAGGTGCGACGAAACACACTACAGACAAACAAAGAGGACAAATGAAGTAAAAATTAAAAAAATACAGAGTATGAACCTGAACAACGGTGATGGAAGATACTGTCCTTTGTGTTTATAAGTGCTATCTCCTCTTGTTCTCAGTCATCGTCGCTTTTGTCTGACTGATCCTGTGGAAAGGAAAGAGATAATTAAGAGAGAGGGAGATTTAAAGGCTGATAAAGAGGCAGAGGAGAGAGGAGGGCGATGAAGGTTTATTGTCTGTTGAGAGGTGGCGTAGGTCAACAAGCTGAATATATCAACACCCTGAAATAAGAAAGAAAGCAGGTCTGAAGGTGAAGCCCTTCCTTTACATCCTGTCTCTGTTTCTGAGCAGGAGCTGATGAAGAGGAGCAGTGAAGACCCTTTGATCTGTAGTTAAGTAGCGAAAGAGACTTTTCTTTGAACACACTGCACACAAAAGCAGTTACCACCGTGGCTGATAGACAGCCGGGTAAATCATCCACTGCATTAGTATTCACAGAGCAAAGCGGCTTCTGGCCACGCTCTGGTGACGGTCTTATTTTGGCTGAGCTGTTTACATTAACCTCAAACACCCCGCAGTTTAGTATCACTGTTGGCATGAATAAAAACATCCAGCTGCCAACTTGGGCTGAATATTTATCAAAATCTAATGAAGGGGCAACAATGACTGATCCCAATGGATTTAATATTAAGCATGCTCTTAAACTGGATTTATACTTCTGTGTTAGCGAGGATTCAGACTGATAACAGCCCTGTATGAAGTTGTCACCTGTATTTTATTTTATATTCCTATATTTTACTGCTGCTCTATTTTATGTATTAGATCCTAATCAGTCTTTGTTCCACTCATTTTTCTATATAAATATTTTTTTTTTGTCGGAGGGATGCTGATGCTGTGACAAAGCAACAAGTCATTTTCAAAGGAAGCCGCTGACATGGAGCTGCAAACTGACAGCCGACACTTGTCTCTGCATGACGGGCTATAAATCAAAGTTGAGCTGGCCCACAGACTGTATATAAGAAGTGGATGAAGTCCACATTAACTTTCATGAACTGAAAAAACACTGTGAAAGGGTTTAAGCTCTGAGACGAAAACACGGACAACGCCGTGGTAGCGACTTGTCCATCACAAGGTAGCGATGCCCTAAAGCATACCCTGCTTTATGGTCTATTTGACTCTGAATAGGACTATAATTTACTAAATGAACATCATGCTGTATTGAAGAAGACTTGAAACTAGCGATTGAGACCATAAACTCATGTTTGCAATGTTTACTGAGGTAATAAATCAAGTGAGAAGTATGTTCATTTTCTCATAGACTTCTATACAATCAGACTTATTTTTGCAACCAGAGGAGTCGCCCCCTGCTGGCTATTAGAAAGAATGCAAGTTTAAGGCATTTCTACAAACGCTTCACTTTTCAGACCCGGAGGTTGCCCACTGAGCTGACCTCCACTTCAACCAATCATATGTTTTTGTTTCACCATTTCCTGTCCCCTTCTCTCTCTCCAAAATTCCTGTTCCGTCAAAAAAAAGAAGAAAAACGTATTCTTGCCGTTAGCCAGCTCCCGGTAGCGATAGAACATAGGAGGATATAATAGTTTGCTTTTATCAGATAAACTTCAAAACGTGTCTGATATGTAGGAGGAGGCAGAAGAGGGTCTATTAGGTGCTAATAATATGAAAATGAGTACTAAGTGGCGGTTGCCATGGCTTTAATTTCCCATTCCTGGTTTCATTGTGCTGGCAACAAATTAGCTGATGTAGAACGGTGTGAAGAGGAGGGTCAACACAATAGAAGGAGCGCAATACAGTAAAATGACAGAGACGGCTTCATTATAGAATATTTAATGACACCAAAAGTTCAATTAGATTCCCTGGATGGATTTTATTTAATTTTTGATCCAGCTGAGATCATTTTGTGTTGCATGTTGTACATTGTTTTCTAGTTCATGGAAAGGGTTGTTGTAAGTTCTGGACTGTATTATTCACTCGATGCTCCACCTGTTGAAGGTCCTCTTCAGATTTAGAGGATGGAGTCATTTACTTGAACACATTTTGACACCCGTTTGAAAAGCCGCTATTTTAGCATGAAAAGTGCTATTACTGAATCTTACTAAAATAACTATACTACCTTTGGGGGGTTTTGGGCTGCAACTAACAATTATTTTCATTATCGATTATTTTCTTGATTAATCAATTAGTTGTTTGGTTTATAAAACGGTGAAAATGGTGAAAAATTTGGATCAGTGTTTCCCAAAACGCAAGATTACGTCTTCAAATGTCTCGTTTTGTCCACAACTCAAAGATATTCAGTTTACTGTCATAGACGAGTAAAGAAACCAGAAAATATTCACATTTAAGAAGCTGGAATCAGAGAATTTTTACTTTTTTTTCTTAAAAAAAGTACTCAAATCAAAAATAGTTGGCGATTCATTTAATAGTTGACAACTAATCGATTAATCGTTGCAGCTCTACAAGTATTAAATGAGTAGTCCAACGACAGCATGTTAATCATTGCTGTTTATAATTGTTTAACAAAGTAAATTATCAAGCGAAATTTCACTGGTTCCAGCTTCTCAAATGTGAGGACGTGCTGCTCTGTTTTGTATTAAAGTAAATTAAATATGAGTTTTTGGACTGTTGGTTGAACAAAACCACCAATTTCACAACATCGACTTTTAAAACTTTTGATGGTGCTTTTTAGTTTTTTATTACATAGACAAATAATTGCTAAGTTTAATTAACTAATAAAAGAACTTTTGGACATGTTGGAGTTTCAGTAAATATGGCAGTTTTCAAAAAACAAAACAGGGCGAGAAAACAGATCGTGCAGTTACTTTCCTCTGTGAAAGTGGATTTTGGCAGAAAATACCTGGCTCTCAATCTACATGTTTCAAACCTGAACTTCATTACTTACCGCTATGAAACTGATGTTTCTCTCCAAACACTACTGTAATTATCAACGAGAGCTCTTGTATAGAGATTCTATCAGAATCAGAATCAGAATGGTGTTTATTGCCAGGTGTAAGAGGTATACACTAGGAATTTTCTTTGGCATTATTGGTGCGAGACAAACTGTATAATAACAAAAGAATAGATAAAAACAAAAGAATAGATAAAAACGTTAGAATAAAATAATAAAAATGTACAATTTACAAATTACAAATAAGCTATAAACATGATATAAAGATAGTGCAAATATTGAGAGAGGGGGGAGAGTCAGTGTCGGCAGGGGGGGGGGGGGGGGGGCAGTAGTGTGTGTGTGAGGGAGAGACAGTCACAGGGGGGCGGATGGGCTGTTGGTGGGCTGTTGGAGAGCCCCACTGCCATGGGGAAGAAACTGTTTTTGTGACGTGAGGTTATGGTAGAAAGCCTAATTTCTGTGTTTCACAGTAATGTTTGACCCAGTGGTAATGCTGCTTTTTCTTCTACCAACTGTTTAACTGTAATTAATTGCCTGCTCCTGGCGTCCCAGGTGTTATACGGCTGCTGATTAGACGGCTGTAAGGAAACCAGCAGGATTTTGGATGTGGAAATATTGTTAAACAGCCCTCAGCGTGCTATTTCTCATGTTCCATGAAAAGAAAAACAACATTAGGGATTTCAAAAGCTGTGTCAGCCAATATCATTAAAATTATTTGATGGTTGTAATTTTCCATCTGAGGGTATTTCTCTCATTTGCACAGTCAGAATTATACGCTGCTGAGTTTGAAATAGTTTTGCCTTTTCCTGAGCAAAAGATCACAAAGTTATTTTTTACTTAAAGATGCAGTAAAATGCAGTGAAGTGGAACGACCTACATTATCATCCAGGTCGTCGTCGCTGTCGTCGTCGCTGACCACCGGCTTGGCCTTCCCTCGGCTCTGCTTCTTCTTGCCTTTGTCGTGGCTGCGCGCCTCCTTACTCAGCTTGATCTTCACCCGCACAGACTTGGCTGAATGAATGTAGCACAAGGAGAAAAGGCCTTTACACAACTGGTTTCATCATTGTTGGCTTAGTCAGAAAACATGAATTATGCTAAAGTTTTTACCAACATTTAGGCTCAGAGGTTTAATGTTTAACTGACAAGCTGCCATAGAAATAGATCTATCTCGATTAGAGCTGAAACAAAAGTCCTTTGACAGAAAAAAGCAATCTTTAAATTGACCTAATTGTTTAAATCATTTTTAAATTTGTTGTTGTTTTTCTGTTAGATATAACATCTTCAGTTCCCCGGGATTTTTTTAAGGTGGCTAAAATATGTATTTTTCTGCTCCTTCCGTCCACAGCCGCTTTACCTCGCCATCAGACAGCCCTTTCTGACGGGGAACTGAAGCCGTCACATCGCTCTCTTCAAAGTCACCAGACTCCATTCACAAAAACTGAAATTTTACGGGAACACGGGGAGTAAACACACAACCCCACTTAAAAAAAAACCTTTCAGTTATTTCCAAACTTAGCACAGCTAACGTTAACTCAGCTAGTGCAAGCGTTCACATTATTCATACCCTTATTGATTAGCTAACTTTGGTAACGGCTGAGTGGGCGTATCCATTTGAAAAACCCAGAAGAGAACGCAGATGGAGTCGACCTTTAAGCTGTGCTAAACTGTTTCCAAGTCCAAGAATGAATTTTTATACCCAATAAAATAAACTTTTTGTCCCCCCTGAGTGCAGTAAAACTGCTTTCTTCATTCCTCTCTGATATTATTGTTATATTTTACTTCTGCGCTACAGTCTGAAGTCAACAGCAGTCCATGCTGCTCTCAGTGGGATGATGGCAAAGTGAATTTCAAACCAGAGCAGCGTTCACTGGGTTTAAAGTATAGCATTTAAATGAGTGTGAAAGAAATGGTGTGTCTTACCCTCAGCCTCCGAATCATCATCGTCATCATCATCTTCATCGCTGTCATCTTCACTCTCTTCCTCCTTGGCTATCTTCTGCCTGGCACTCTTGAAAACAGACTGAAGGACAATGGAGTCCTCGTATATCTGTGGAGGGAAAAAGAAAAAAAAGGCCAGATAATATAAGCAGTTCCACGAACACCATGAATGACAACTATTACTGGGAATATGGGAGAGAGGAGCCAGCTGGACAAAAGACGGACGTGGGAAGGGATAATAAAAGAGATGAAGCATTAATGGAGAGTGAAATTGGGGAAGAGTGAAATTGGGGAAGAGTAAAACTGGCGGCTAGGGGGCTACAAAGTAAATTAGCAAAGCAAAAGCAATAACCAAGTAAATAGCATTTATTATTAATTGATACCTACAGTACTTTGACTACAGGAAATGGTGATTTAAAACTTAGAAATGAAATACAGACTATTTCATTAAAAAAAGCAATAGCATATCAGTGCTCCATCCAGAGAAACTTTCTTTTTTTTGCCTCTGTTTCTTTGGGCTGCTATAATTAATTACAGACTGACACCTTTTGGTAAACACAAACGTTAAAAAGAAGAAAAAAAGCTTTAAGGACAAAAGAATAGAGGAGAGGAAGAGCATGTGGGGGTTCTGACCTGGGATCCCTCCAGGTTGAAGGTCTGAGCGTTGTGACAAAGCAGCATCACATCCCTCTCCAGGTCTCCCACACCCCGGTATTTATGGTTTCTCACACGGTCCTGTTGATGGAAAAAAAAGAAACACCAGCTTGAATCAAACTCATCTCTCTCAGGTCTCTGAGCCCTCAACTAAATTGATATTCAATGTCTTCCCTTTCTTTCTCTGGTTTGCAAAACACAGTATGAATTTATTACAACTATAAAAGAACATTTCTTGTTGAACTGTCTGCTGTATATTCTGCATCAGATTTTTTCTTCTGCTCTTTGACCCCACTTATCATCATTATTACCATCCTATCCCTCATTCATATTAACTGCTGGGTCATAATTAACCTTACCTTGATCTTTTTGAAGTCCACAGGTTTTCTGATCAGCTCGTAATATTCTGGGAGCTCCTTCCTGGATGGTAACTGGACAAAGACCTCGCTTAGTTGTCTTCCTGACCTGGTAACACAAAAAAATTTCAATTTAATCGTTATTAAATTATTAGAAACCCTGTTTAAAAGCAGATCATGACTTAAGAAGGTACCTTTTAACTCTCCAGAAAGTTCTGTGTCCAGTTGTGTTAAATATTAACAATTAAAATATTCAAATTACAGGCTTATACATGTAAAAAAGAAATTATGAGTTGCCTCCATTTGAATCTACAACAAAAGAAAGCACATTTCCAGTACAATACAGAATACTAGAGTATAGGATCAAATGAAACTTTTATGATGTTATTACAAAGACCTTTCCACTCCTGAGCCTCAGCCGCCCATCGACCACCAAGAAAATACAGCAAAACAAGCAAAATATGTACCAACAGGTATCGTATATGCAATATATACAATTAATGACAAGGCAGAAAAATTGAGAGATTATTTCATATAATGTCCCTCCGTGTTTCGCCCACAAGAATATCATTATAAACTGAATATGTTTATTGCTCTATCATTTCAAGGTTCTTCTGAGACAGTGAGCATTACACAGCTGCAAAATCAAACTATCCTTGAATCATTATCTTCCTGCAATAGAGATAAATATTGACACACAGTCTTTAATTGCATTTTTTCCCCCAACTAATCTCCCATGAGTTTGGGAAAATGGGAAGTTAGTGAAGAGTAATCAGCTTTTGTGTATTTTACATCAAATTTCTCATGTCAATAATACCAACTGCTGCTCATCTGCAATGAATCTTTTCACGCCAACACAAAGGTCTCTGCAACACTGAACCATATGCTGCAAATTATTAATGCGTGATTACTCTATTTGGGTTTAAATAGACTTCTTGCTGATGTGTTTTGAGACTATATTAGCATAAACTCCGCTTAACAAGCAACCTAGAGGCGGGAGAAAAAGGCCTCAGTTCAAATCCTGGACCAGCTGGGGCAACCTCTAGCTCACCCTGTAGAGTGCGCGCCCCGTGTAGGCGGAGTCCTTGGCAGCATGTCATCCCCTCTCTCTCCCCTTTCCTGTCATTCTCCAGCTGCTCTGATAAAGGCAATAAAAGCCCTAAAAAATAATCTTAAAAAATATGTTATAAGAATCCTGAACCAGCTGGGTATATTAGTAAACTGTACAGCTCTTCTATTTAAAAAACAGATACATTTTTAAGTGTTTCTTATATTTTTTTCTATTGACATTTTTAAAAATGTCATATTATATCTCTTGAGTTTATCATACTGCACCAAAACAAATTCCGTGTATGTGCAAACCTACTTGGCAATAAAACTGTTTCTGATTCAAAATGATTTTCATGTCTGTATGCATCCAAATGTGTTGTTTTTTTATACAGGAAAAAGATACAGATCAGCAGTTTACAGTGAACAAGGTTCAGAACATCCTTTCAGTCATATATATTGTGTGACGTGGCATTTTAAAGAGTTAGTTCAGATTCACCAAACAAACTATCCGATCGAGGCAGCGGTAGACCGGCAGCAACTTTAATGTTCTACGAGATAAAATTACTGATTTTGTGAAAGGAGTCTGGTGTAGAAGAGAAACTCAAGTAACTTGATTACTTAAAATCATCGGGGCGTCGTTTAATCCAGTTAATGCAGGTTTTGCCTTTCAGAAAATGTTTTCTTTAAAACCCGGAAGGTAATATGGCACTTAAAAGCACTAAACTGGGGTCGTGTAGGTAATACACTGACTATGGATTTGTAACTCATAAAACCCAACTTCAAAACATCCAAACTATCCCTTTATGTCTAGACTACCACCTGCAGGTAGTTCAGTAATGCTACTGATCCTAGATGACTTGGATATTGTACAATCACCCCACTGCGGTGCCTCTGAGCTGTCAATGTGCTGTGAGCTTAGATCCACTGTGTAAACTGTGCTGAAACCGTAAAGCTGGATGATGGTATGTTCAAAATGGGTTTTGACATCTTTGACGCACGAAGTGTGAGGCCTCTCAGCCCAGCGTTATGGCAACGGGGACCTCTGGGAACAGACCCGATTGTTGACTTCCGTGGAAGATACTGGAATGAATGGAAATGTGACCGTGAAGGCTTCGGTTTCTTCTAATGGCTTGTGACAGCAAGACGGTAAAACAACTGAGAGTTTCAAAACAGCATCAACATCTGTGTGTAACATACTGCGTGTGTATGTACATCTTAATCTGTGTTACGGGGGAATTGAGCCCAGCCTGCTGCCCTCGCTCCACTGAAGAGATACAAGTTTATTAACTTCCAGGAGGCTCCAAATCAAATTTAAGTTGCACTCATGTTTGACTTTATGCACTTTGGAGGTTTAGTTTGTTTTATGGGGAAACCGCAAATTCCAAAATCTGTCCCGGTCTAGTGCAGTGAGAGGAGTGCCAGAGCTATGATTGAGATGATCTGGGTTGAACAACCATCAACTGGGAGAGGAAAGAATTTCACTTCTGGAAAGGCAGGTAGCAGTTTCCTGGAAAAAAAGCGCTTCGGCATAGTAGTCAGCCAGTGCATATTTGAGTAATGGGAACACAAATGCACATGTTGTTTCATGCACGGGTGAATGTTACAGAGACAGAGACACAAAAGGCAAAAAAAGGGAAAAAAATGCAGACACAACAGCACCGACCACACAAATACTCTCACACACTAACTGTTGGACTGAAAGAATAAAAGGATGTTTATCAAAGTGTGCTGTTCCAAAGACATGACTTCATGTCTAATCATTTTTACCCCGCTGACCAGAGAGAACTTTCCATTGGATAATTAAAATGTGGCCTATTTTTCTACACTCTCACAAATAGAGCTATTTTTTTTGCACTCAAAAGTAAATTCTTTAGAGATGTACCATAAAAAGAACTGGAGAGTATTTTCCCCACAGTTTAGAGTACAAATATGTTCCAACTAACCACATGCAATAAGGGAGTGCTCTACTTATTCCAACAGTGTGTAGGATCTGGCGGTGAAGTAAGGAGATTGCAACCAACTACGGTGGCGAGCGCAAAAACATGATTGCCCCTCTCTAGAGCCAGTTGTTGTTAGAGAAGCGTAGGTCATTTGGAACAGAGCCGGTGTGTAGTGTGTGTGTGTGTGTGTGTGTGTGTACGAGGGAAGTGAGTGGTGAAGCAAGAGAGAGAGCGGCGGCGATGACAACGAGTAACATTATCGACTCCTGGCCAAGCAGGAAAAGTTAACAGAGTTTGGTTTATCCCTTCAGGGCTACTGTTGAACTGCTCATTCTATGGTAACGAAAACACAATGATTCTTATTTTCAGGTGATTAAACACTACAAACTACCTCTGCAAACTCAGATTCGTCTCTATACACCTTCCCCGGGCCTAAAGTGGGCGTTACTCCTCAGACACTAAGTCACCAGCATAACAGTAATGTTTACAGTCCTCCATCAGTGTTTACAGAGGAGGTGTTCATGCACAGTACTGCTGTGCTCTCAGAAACATGTTGAACACCCTCACAGCTCAATGCACAATCACTGTAATGAGACTGTAAATTGTAAGTTGACATATTTGACACCTAACAAGATGTTGAGGTTGCAGTTACTTGTGTCAAACATGAGCCATTACGCTGCTGGTTTAGACGGCTGCATTGATTAATATTGAAATGTTTCTGTTCAGTCAGATGGACAATGAGTATGCTGTGCCGTTGCACTGGCCTTTCTGCTTTTTTTTTCTGCTGTCATGTTTGACGTCACAGACGCGCCGACCGGCACCATAAGCAGGGTTAGTAAACAGTAGACAGGTTACCTCCTTTTTATATCTGTTACTTATTCAGTCCCTCTTTCAAACTCTCAAACCAGAGTTGGTGATGAGCTTTATTTTGTTTCTGTGTAGTTTGAATGAAGTGTATTTTACGACAATCAGCGAGGTAAAATCCTCGTTGTCTGGCTGGAGTCTGGTGGCTTTGAGGAGAGCATATTACTTGTATGTTTTGTCTGTTAATAAATTATAATAATTGTCCAAATCCCTCTTGATTTTACTGATTATATATTCACTTCAACATGCATCACACAGCATCGCACTGGAAAAGGGGTGAAAAATAGCGTGTCCACCCGGGTGTCATGTTTCCATCACTGCCGATTGGAGCTGGAGCCGATAAATACCCGCGACTACTGCAGAGTCAGATTGTAACCTTTCCCGCTGAAGGCAAAAGCCAGATGTTAGGGGGTGTTGGTGGGTTTTTTGTCCAGTGGGAAAGGGACTTTAGGGATCCAGTCTTCAGGGATGTCAAATACGCCACCGTTGTGGACATATTCCAGTACGCTCACTATAGCTGGAGATCCTGTGTCCTCTGGTGTCCTTCCACACCAGATGGTGGTTGTTAATTTGCATAAAAAAAAATAATTTGCAAGTTTATTAGGTAGCTAAAACTAAATCAATCTAATACAGGTAGCTGTAAATCCTACCCTCATGAGGGTTATAAGTTTTGTTTATAGTTTTTGCTGAAAATGTGGTTGGTCATTTTAGAAGGCTGTGGTTTGTGTTGTTGAACTGTATCGAGTTCTACCTAGTGGTGTTTCTAATATTTACACTACCCTCGTTGAGATATATGGGGTGGACAAAACGGTTTGCACCTCTGAATCACAACAAACATATCCGTGTTTTTTTGGGGGGGTTTTCTTAATTGGTCTGGTGTGGTGCCCATCTACGGGTTTTTCCCTGACTGAAAACAAGCGAATCAGAGCGTCAGAACAGCATCTACGTCAATGGAAAATAGCAACAGAAAAATTGCCACAAAAATAGCATCCAGTGTGGATGAGATTCATGTAACTACTGATTGCAAACAGAAAACAGTTGACATAAACAGACAGATAATTCAGTGAAACAATATGTCAGTTCAGTTTGATTTAACTGACATGTCACTAAATCTGCTTACCCATCTCTGTAGTTGATGACTGTGTCGATGATGGTGTTCATCTGCTTGGTGAGTTTGGGGGGGTTGGGAGAGTGTTTCTCAGCTGGTGGACGCCCACGTTTCTTCTTGCCCTTGGAGCCCCCATCTTCTCTGCTCGACGAGTCCTTGTCCTGGCGTCTCTTGCGTTTGCGCTTTTTCAGCCGGATCTCCTCCTCCATCTCTTCCAGGTTACCATCCTCAACGGCCTGGAGTCGAAAAGAGCCAGAGTGAAGACAGAGTTAATACTCAATCACTTCAAGCTTTTTTAGAGAGGCTCCTTAGCATCTATTCAGCAGTACCTACAGGTCTCTACACATTTTCCTTCTTTTAATTAGAGCCTCTCCGAACTACAGCTTCCAACATACTGTTACCTGGGTCTCAAAGTTTCTTTGTTCTATTCTTGTTTCCCTTGAAACACCTGAGCCACAGTCAATAACATGGATCTGCCTGACAAGTCTCTCCAGGGGAGCATGTCACATTGTATTTGGTGTGAGTGACTGAGTGCCATTGGCATCAGGAGATATATATATATATAGATATATATATATATATAAATATATACATACACATACATTTTGGAGGCAAATATTGTACTTGTTTTACTGCATTACATTGCATATTTAGATTTTTAATACAAAATGTAAATCAACTAACATATGATGATATATTATTATAAGTTAAACTACCCATCAGTATATAAATTAGTTAAAATACGATCCAGCTTTACCAGCTGCAACATTAAGTGATGAACACATTAATGCATCAATAATTATAATACGATAATATAATATATATTTAAATATATTATTCTGAAATGGGCTAATCGACATTATTAGGTCCTTCTACTTTTTGTAATTAATTAACTGCAGTGAGGAAGCGGAAAAGAAACACACTTTCTCAACAGTTCTGCAGCCACTGTGCTTTTCTTTTTCTTTACTATTAGGTTCAATAAATAAAAATAAAGCTATAGATTGAAGTAGAATAAATACATATTAGGTTGTAACAATTTCACTGCAGCTACATTTATCACCATTTTTGCTTTTTTATTTCTGACAAAATGATTAAATGTCATGGATTTGTATATATGCTCAGACTTTACCCGCAGCCACTGTTTTTCAGTCAGCGTGTCACTGTAGTCCACGTCCCGGCGACATCGTGATCCTCGGCCAAACATCTTCTCCGACTCCTCTTCGTACGTGAGCCGCTCGACCTCAGCTTCGTCTCTGATGATCCAAGAAGGCAACTCGTCCTCCTCCATGAGACGAGGCTTACGCTTCGGGTTCCTGGCGTCCTCCCGGCGTCGGTCCATGTCCATGCGCTGCAGAGGAGAAAAGACACATCCAGTAAAAAAAAAAGCAGATGCTGACACAATTCCCATCTGTGTTTATTATCTAAGTCAACCATTTACGTAAGTTACTACGAGCAACCACGGACGCTTTCGGCTGAAAGTCACCAGTTAACATGGTTAGCAGACACAGAGTCACTACGACTTGCCATCGCAGTAATGGCGGCGCCGCTAGATGGTGGAACGCAAAAAGCAGTCGCCGGATTCACCTATATAACTGGAGTTACAATCCAGGGGACTATGTCAACTTATCTCATCACTGAATTGGGGCTGTACCGAAAGTCTTTTTTTACATTAAAATCTTCTATTGAGGTTTTCGAATGAAGCTTCGAATTTTATATTTAATGACGTCATCATCCCCCAAAAAAGGGGAAAAATATATATATTTTTGTTATTGTGGTTATATAAATGTAATTTAGGGTGCTGTTAGATTACTGCTAGACCGACCTGTTAATACAGGCGCATGCCTCCCTTTGTGTGCAACAAACAGGAGAGCAAACTGTTTTTTTGCGGTTTGAAATTGCAGTAGATCCAGATTGCGATTCCGATAAATTTTCAATTAATTGTGCAGCCCCTACCACAGTGAAAATGTTGTTTTTGAAAGGCTAAACGCCAACAAATAATATAAGTGTAAAACTGTGTGTACTGTGAGTGACATGGTGACTGTGAGTCCTGTATCCAGGAAGTTCAGTAATTTGCTATCTAAGAAGAAGCGTCTGGGGGACAGTTGCTGCCGAATCTGAAGGTGCCTGAACAAATGATGACATTTAACCTGAATAACTGTCTTGACATGATGGACAACCTATGATTAGATGTAAGAGCATCAGCTGTCAGCTTCTCCTCTTTAAACCTGGTCGCCAGACCGGAGTTCTACGGTTTTACTCTGCAATTTAAATGTCGATCAGATCTCCCAAGAATGTGTGCTTTTCTTACCATGAAGAGCTCAAATTCATCTTCATTGCGGGCGATCATCTGGTTGAGGGTTTCATCATCGGGGATCTCGTCTTCTTCCTGGAGTTACACGTGGAAAAACATCAAAACACATTTTTAACTGTTTCAGAAAAACAGAAGGCATACATGCTCATTTCAAAACAAAAAACGGTCACGTACCACACAGATTTTTATCAAATAACAATTAAATAGCTGAGGTTGCATTACAAAAACATGTCATATTATGAGTGAAGGATGGTTAACTCGCTGATCGTATCTAAGGAGCTATCTCTGCAGTAACTCAATCAAAAGCAGCATGCACAATTTAACTACAGGGGGAAAAAATCTATTTAGAGCCTCCTGCATTCATTATATAAAAATATCTGATCAAGTACAAATACCTTGTCTTACTGCTAAGATGAATAATAAAACATAATAAATTAAACAAGTTACAAGCTCACACCGTACCTCATTCTGCTCCTCAGTCTCTAAAATGGCCTGGAGGAAGGCACGGCGTTCGTGGCTGGAGGACTTCTGGTCAAACATGCCCGCCTGGATGACCTTCTGATCCACGTTGAGTTTATATTTGGCAGCTGCCAAGATTTTCTCCTCCACACTGTTGACGGTGCAGAGACGAAGCACGCGCACCTCGTTCGTCTGACCGATGCGGTGAGCCCGGTCCTGAGCCTGAAGGTCCTGGAGTCAGCAGAAATATGAGATCATTTCCAGTTGCCTCAACATAAAACACCCTTAGTGAATATCCCTTTAAATCTGTTTTTAATTGCATCTACCAAGAACTTCAAATTGCTAGCTTGATCTGCTACTCTGCTGCTTCAACACTCCACATTGACAAACTACAGCAACCTCACAGGGTCAAAACTCAAACTCAACACTAGGTGAAGACATTGTGTACCAGGAGAGGACACCACAATGGCGTTAGCCCATGAAAGATGATGTTATGTTCACTAATGAAACGTTTTAATTATTGTTGTTCATTCTGCTGTTCCCTGCTACTAGCCAAGAAAAGAAAAGTTGTTGTTGTCATGTTATAGCCTTGTTATATTTGTCTTTTAATACAAATTTTATGCCCTCAATGTTGTGTCGATTTTTCCCTGTGGTATTGACAATGGTATCAAATACCGATATTTTTCAAGGTATCGTATCGAAGTTAGAAATTCCAGTATCGTGACAACACTAGCACAAACACTGTCTTTACAGGTTATAATAATCAAATCTACTGGTGGGCGTACCTGGTGTGGGTTCCAGTCGCTGTCAAAGATGACGACGGTGTCTGCAGCCTGCAGGTTGAGGCCGAGGCCACCGGCTCTGGTACTGAGCAGGAAGATGAAGTACACAGATCCTTCCTCATTAAATTTCTTCAGCAGGAGCGCTCGGTCATCAGACTTCGTGGTTCCTGAAACACCAAAGCATGATCATTTTGAAATGAAGAGTCTGTCAAGTTAATTTTGAAAAAGAGTGCTTGAACTTCTTCTTGTTCTTCTGATCTAAAGCGTACTGAAAGTCAAAATGTCACCCGTATACTGTGCCTCATCTCTGACCAATTAAACCGTTTCAGAGGCGTCTGAAAAGGCCGTGTAGGGACTTTAATTAAGCAGGGGTCAAAATGTGATAAAATCATCCAACCACCAGTTTATAAAAGATTAAATTATGCTAACTAAGGAGGTTCACAGTCCACAGCTGCATTTCTAAGACAAGTCCATTATTAATTTGGTTCTGAAAGTGCTGAGTATATGGTTCTTTGTTGTAGACCAAAATACTAATTATGTGAATGAAACTTTTCCCGTTAAAGTAGAATAACTAAACATGTTTGTCTGACTCAGTGAGTGCCTTCCACTTTAAGCATTTTATAAGCTTCTCTCAAAATCCTGAATCACTGCCCAAAACACACATAACACACTAAACTGTGAGTTACTGCAAGGTGGTGTGAGGCTGGATGAGCAGTGTTCAGGCCAGATGTACTTGGTACAGGACCAGTTTGCTTAAAGGGCAGGTCCGTCTGCAATCCGCTCCGTCTTATTCAAATGGAAACGCCCACTTGGCTGTGAGCATGTTACCGAAGTAAGCTAATCCTGAAGCTAATGTATATGTAATATGGTTATGAATACTGTTAACGCTAGAACTAGCTGAGTCAGAGTTAGCTGTGCTAAGTTTGGAAATAACTGAAAGGGATGGTTCAGATTTTTGGAAGTGGGATTGTATGTATACTCCCATGTTCTGCGGGGTAAAATTATAATGTTTGGTGGCTTTAAAGAGAGTTATATAACTTCAGTTCCCCGTTGGAAAGGGCTGTCTGACAGTGAGGTAAAGCGGATGTGGACGGTGGAAAAAATCAATATCAAAATACCAAAAATAATGGACCCGCCCTTTAAAACTGAAGAACATGCAAGTACAGGAAAAGCTCTTCTGGTTTGTCATGTCAACAGACATCGTCCTCGTCTGTCACTCACATACAGCAGTCAAATAAAAAATAGAGACGGAGAAATCCCATTGCTCCTTTTATTCTGTTTCATCTCCTCAGTGAACTCAGGTCTCTGTCTCCAGCCTTAGAGATTAACAGGATTGTCTTTTGTTTAAGATGCTGAGCGTATGTGATGAGGATTCTACGTCACCTCGGGGAGATCAGATTGTTATTCTTTTAGTCTGAGTCAATTTAGATTAGAAATGAGGAAATGATCTTTTTAATACACGGAATACAAAAAGGGATAAAAGGATTACAGGAGCACAAAATCTGATTTAATGTCAGATTATGATCATGTGTCTTGGTGCAGGGACAAGTTGGAAAAAAGTTTTTCTTTCCATAGTATTTGTCTGCTTGGAGCACAAAATGTGTTGTAAAACATGTCCGGATCAGCCCCGATACGACTCAGAACATCTCTAATAATTACATATTATATACATTATTAAGACGTAACCACCTGTAGATTTGATGATGACAGATTTCTAAAACATAAGAAGAGGTGTGAGCTTACCGTCGAGACGTAGATACAGAAAGTTGCGGTAGCTGAAGTAGTCCTCCATGATTGTCATGAGAGTGGTCATTTGGCAGAACAGTAGGACTCTGTGGTTGGTGGCCTGCAGCTTCGGCAGGATGCGATCCAGCAGCTCGAACTTCCCAGAAGCTCGATACAGATCCAGCCTGGGTGGAGGTAATGAGGCAAAACATGTAACACAAAACATCATTACCCATATATTGAGTATTAAAGTCTCTGTGGCATTTAGTTTGACAGCGGTTAACGGTCTAAATTGGCTAATAATGCCCTGACGCTACAGTATTTGTTTGTTGTGGCAACCTCTTTATATTGTTTCTGTTACAAGAGTCGACAGCTATGCTAGCAGCTCTGTGAGGCTGTACTTTGGCACAACAATGCTTTAAGTTAAATGCTCACATCAACATGCTAACATGCTCACAATGACAATTCTACCACCGACGGCTCACTCAGAGATTCGGGTGTGTTATGCTAATAGTAGCTCACTTCGTTCTAACTCCACAGCCCCATTTTCAAACTTGTCTTCAGACTCAAACACCGACTTTGCTTCCCGTGATTTTTATCAGATATCGTGCAGATTTCCTCTGGAGCCACAAAATGTTTTATGCAATTTTTTTCTGCACATCTCACTGCTGCCTTCATAGCATAGAAATATTATAATCAATATAAATTGGATAATTCTTTTATAAGAGGAAGGATAATTTGTTAATAAATATGTTAAACTGCTGGGTTTGTGATAGATACTGTATAGTTTATATGACTGGTACATGGACAGACTAGTGGTCACCAAACTTTTTCTCGTCAAGGACTCCTAAACTGACAAACACAGACCCCCATTTGATGAGATTTTGTCCCAGGTCCCCAGGATTTTTGCTTTTAGATGTTTTATTACATAAAGTGTATTAAACCCATGGCCAAAATAGTCATACATTCTGTCATGTTACTTATTGATGGAATTATAGTGAAATTAAATTATTCCCCTTTTTGCTGGGGACCCCCTGGATTCCCCTCAAGGACCCCTGGAGGTCCCCTGTTTGAAAACCACTGCAATAGACCTCATTATTTCTAATTAGTCCTTCTCAGTCTGTTACTAGCAGCTTTACAGATAATGCCCTCTGTGTTAACGACCTTTTGCTCTTAAAGTCAATAATAGGTGTTCAGACAAACACTGATCCTGGAGGTAGACTGAAGAAAGTTTTAATTACTAGAAAGCTCTACTCACTTCTACACAGTGGTGGAAAGTTACATTTACTAGTAAGTACTCTACTTAAGTACAATTTTGAGGTACTTTACTTGAGTAGCTCCATTTCACTTTGCAGATTCAGATTCAGAATATAAAATCTAATCAACAAATACATTATGATGTATTATTATGGATAAAGATAAAACTTTATTGATCTTTTACTTTTAGTACTTTAAGTATCTTTTGATGCTAATACTTTTCTACTTTTACTACTAATTTGAATGGATGACTTTTACTTGTAATAGAGTGTTTCTACACCGTGGTATTGCGACTTCTACTAAAGTAAAAAATCTGAGTACTTTGTACTGAGTGTTTGCCGCTGCCTTTTATTAAATCAAATAATAATCCATTTCTTACACTGCATGGTAACTTTTATTCTTGTATTTTATAAATGTCTTGTTCTATTTCAGGTTGTTTTAATTTTCTATTCTCTTGGCTCTTTAATGACTGTTTTTAAAAGGTTATCATTCACAAAAGAAGGACAAAGTATATACATTTGTAGGTTTGACACAAGAGCTTATGTGTGTGTGTGGTTCTACTGAGTGGATGTGTGAGTTTATATGTGAGCACACACACACACTATAACGGAGCAACGTAATGCTGGATTACACACTTCTGTGAGTCCTGTAACCAGCATATAGGAACAAAGAAATCTTTCTGTCTGGAGCACCGTTACATGGAGAGCTTAAGTGCAACTATTTTACTCTTATTCACCTCAAAATGGCTTGAGGTGTAACAAGATATTTTATTGATTTCAATCAATGTAATTCCCTCGTTTTAATGCACTGCACATTGTTGTGAATGATCCCATGCTGCGGTGCTGAGAGCTGAGATGTCTTGTTCCTCGCATTTGTGGTTGTTTCTGGTATTTTGCAGAGCAATGCTGCTGTTTTGTGATATATATATATCCATATATCTATATCTATATATAGATACATAGATATCTATATCTATATAGATACTGTAGATATGGATAGATATAAATATATATGAGGCAGGGAAACCAGAGAGTTTAGAGATAAAAGAATATTACAGTAAATTGATGATGGAATTGTAATGTGTGACGGGATCGCAGCATACATTTTCACACGTCTGGTTTGAGGGGAATTGCTGATATGAATAATTGCTATGTGCTGCGAGGTACCAGAAAGTATCGCAGAGATGTAGCAATTATCTGGCACACTGGCTGTTCACATTTGAACTTCAATGTCTTCTCGCATTCGGCGTTAAATTACTGCACTGCTTCGAGAAAAACCTTGACAATGGCGCTACCCACAATGCTGTAAATAAAAGTCAATCCATTTGTTCATGACTGTGGGCATTTTGTTCAGAAAAGAAAAACACATGAATAGATGTGAGAGTAAGGCTGGTTTTCTATGAACAGCCTCAACTTGCTGTTCTCGATGCCACAATCATTAGGTACTGCTAAGGCTGTGTTTACCTGATCTGACCATTGATCTTACCCCTCCCTCCTATTTAGCATACAGAAGCAGCATATGAACATTTAATAACCGGTATATAACACTATAATGTAGTTGTAAGCAGTTATACTGTATTATATAGTGTTTTATAAACTACTTATTAGGGCTGTCAATCGATTATAATAATCGCCGATTCTCCATAGTTAGTGCTGTGTTGTTTTTAGATCATACACATAAATCTTTCTAGCATTGGATGATAGAAATAAAAAAAACTAGGTGTGTTTTTTTGTCCGACTTACCCACTGATGACGCCGCTTGGAAAGCCCAGGTGTTCAGCAAAAGATTCCTACAACAGAGAACATTTACTGGTTTAAATGAAGAGAGACTATCACACTAACACCTACATTTAAATGTGTCTGTCCTGGGGTTAGACTTCCAAACAAGTCTATTTTCTTAAAAATGAAAAGTCGGGAACTTTGTGTTTTGTAGAGGCAGACTGATTATCAGTGTCTTCCTAAATTAAATTATAAATGTTTTCTCATGCAGGACTTGCTTTAAATTTACAACAAGAACACAAACAATGTGAGACACCATCTTACAGTAGATGTTAATGCATGAACACAAAGTTTAACAAAAGAGATGTGGATTAAATAATATAAAAAACACAATTTCATTGAAGGTGATAAATATACAATGAGCTGAGAATTACAGTTGGTAAATGACACAAACATACATAAGAGGAAACCACATCATGTTCAGTGTCAGTATTCACAAGCTTTTATCGGCCCGTATCAGTGATCTCGGTGTTAGCAGCAACACTCACCTCAATGTGCGAGAACATGTATGGATGGTTGCAGATCTTCTTCAGCTGCATGATGGTGTTCATCAGGGTCTTTGATCCTCCTTTGCCCTGGGGAAAATTATAACGTAGATAAAAGACGTTAAATGCCAGATCAAAACAAAGATACTTTTTTTTTGGTCCACTTGGGGACAGCGGAAACAAGTTGTGAACAACATTGACATAACACCTTTTAAATTGATGTCAAACGTGTAACCAAATAGTTCCTTATTTACACTTTCATACGAAAATACGGAGCAACATGATCATTCATTAAGAGTTGTGTTTGCGGCCAACTGATAAATGTAAGTCCAATATTCACTCTCTTTTACTGTAGCTCTGGTTTTGTCTCTACCAACTCCTGAGGGAAATATCTGTCTTTTTAGCCACTAAATGCTCCACTATGTTCACCAGCTAGTCTCTAAAGACAAGTTCACACTGCACAACCTTCAAAGTCGTCAGATTGCAGTACTCTACAACTTGTTGTCTTGTAATCGGGAGTATTTAAGTTGTTGTGGTTTTTACACTACATGACTGACCGGAGACAGGGGTCACACACTACAAGATCTTCCACCAGGAGGAATCCCTGATGAGATCTACAAACTATGTTTTGTCACGAAAACACACACACGAGAATGGGGCTTTTGTCGGGGAGCTCCAAAAACTGTTGGCGAGTGGAAAATCAGGGCTATGGTCGTGTAGTGATAACTAGTCTCTAACTGTGTCTGTCTGCTGTTTGCTGCAGAGCAGGTAGTGTTTTACAGCTTTTTCTCTGAAAAACAGCTGCCTGCTGAGGCCAAAAACGACGCTATGAGAGCCTTAACAGTGAACTAAAACAGTAAGGTTGCAAGTCGGACAGCTAAATAATGAGCTCAAACTCACTGTAAAGCTCTGTAAAGCTGAGGGGAGCTGCATATTCATGTGATAATTATTTGTAGGTTACTACAGGTGACCCCTCTCACATTGTCACATTGTTTTCACATTATTATTTGATACTGTATATCATTATAAAAATAGAAATTATAGCCGTTTCAAGTATCATTAACAGCACTGAAAACCTCACAGAAACTTTCATCACAAAGTCTTGCAGGTAATGTGCTATCATGATATTAACTGTTTGATCACTCCCTTGAACTTGGAAGATTTTGAGCCGTGTATTCCTGTTTCTCTAAAAAACCTGTGCAGCCTGCATCCCCTGGGTGGTTTAGAAAACAAACAGTCTTCTGCTCTGAAAACTAAATTGAGGATAAAAGCCAAGATGTAGCTTCAGAAGTTGAATAAAAGCTGCAACATACACTTTATCTATAGCAAAAGCACGAAACAAGTGTAACTCCAATTATACAACTAATCTCAGGGACTTTCTGATGTCACACAGCAGGAAACTGTAAATACCTCTAAGCTATACAGCTCAGTTTGTCACAACATGTCACACACTGATAAAACAAAGCAGAGATGTACAGTGAAGCCACATGGGTCTCAGTATGTTTACCTTCTTGTCTTTCTCTGAGCCGTCTGTGAGGAGGATGCCTCTCTGCATGTGGCGGTACAAAACCTTCTGTATCGCAGACATGTCACACTTCACGACATACTCCACCTGTGGGACAAACAATAAAGACAATGCATAAGTGAAACAGCCTTTTCAGTGGCAAGGTTGTTTGAGCTGACTACACTTCATCCTTGACATCCTTGAAGAATATAACAGTCAGTAGGAGGGGAAATAAAGCAAGAGAAAGAAAGGCACATTATAATACAGTTACCTTGTGTACAACAACCTTCCGATAATATAGTGTACATACAGAGAACAGATTCAGATTCACACAACTTTACTTATCCCAAGAAGGGCAATTCATTTTGCAGCTTTACCCAGTCCATACACACAGCTTGAAAACTCACAGAAAAGGTATTATATCACAGGCAGATCAACAAACATGGGTCAATACAATGGACAGCGAGCAGCAGTAAATCAAATAAACCATGTTGCGTGTGTTGCTACATGGTTCCCGGAGCTTCTCAAGATGCTCTCAGCCTACTACGAGAGGGTAGGAGTCACTCATTAATCTAAGATCATTTCTCTGGGCGTCTTCTGTTACACCTCTTAAGCTTAACAAGATGAATTTTTTATCATTTCAGCCTAAAGGTGCTTCTGGGGAACAGGGACGGTCGCAGTGTTCTCATCCATTCAATTAGGACGATGCATCACCCTGAAGGGATGATTACTTTTATTTCAGTTCATTCCCTGCGCAGAAGACTGCAGTTAAGAGTCCGAATATAAGTTGATAACAAGGCGTTTGACTTGCCTCGTTAAATTAATTTATACCCAGGCCACACGGATAATAATGGATCCTTATGAGGAATGAATGCACATTATTTTAAGGTTTCTGCACAGCTCTGACACAAGCTACTCACTCCAGCGAGTGTTCAGCCTAAAAAAAAAGTGGTCGTACGTGACCATGACATAATCAAGATAAGACACCTACTGTTATGAAAACACACTCTGCAGACAGACATAGGGATTATTTATTATTTTCCATACCCCTTTACATAAAAAACATGCTCTGTTTTAATGATAACTGTTTTTTATTTGCCAATGTTTACTTGGAACATACTCATTTAATAAAAACTGTTAAGTCTAACAGTGTAGTGCAGGGTTTCTGCAAGCCATGCAGCAAATATAATCATGCTACATCAAATCAAAATAGAAAACTCACCTTCTCTGGCAGCTGAGACTCCACCTCTTTCTTCAGTCTGCGTAGCAGGAAGGGGCGGAGAACTTTATGCAAACGGCGGATAATCAGGATGGTCTCCTCCTCATTGAGGTCGACCTAAACAAGTCAGAAAGCAGATGAGATAATACATCACAAAATGTTGTGTTATGTATACACGGGCAGCCGGATGAAGAACAACAGTGACACGCTGATGTGTCCTTGAAACTGCAGCATAACCTGATATAAAAATACATAGATAGTGATACATTACACATGAACAATTTGTGTGACTGCGTCTGAGTCCTTCTGTTTGCCTGAGAGTGGATATTTTTGGGGGGCATGGTGCTTTTGTTGTGGGCAGTCATGAGCCTAGTTGTCACATTAAAAGGTACCACTGGTAGCCACACAGAGCATTAAAGCCACACAGTGCATTTTAGTTAGAGGTCGACCGATCGTGGATTTTTAAAGATCGATAAAATAACGACAATTTGGAGGAGGAAAAAGCCGATAGACAATTAATCTGCCGATACATACATAGGTAAATACTGTGGCGACTGACGCAGAATGTGCCACTCCAGACCGAAGTTTTTCCGCTATAATGTGAATACGCCTTAAGACCTCAAGGATACACACAACGCGTTTTGGTAACACTGAATGTAAACATGGCGGTTGTTTGTTTACAAAAAAACTCCACTTTTAATATGAATCTTATAGCCAAAACAAAAGCCATAAAAAACAACAAGCTGGAGAAAAAGTCTGAACTTGTATTAACTTTGTTTGAGCATACTTGGTGGTCAGCTGCCTTGGCTGTATTTCCTTGGCAAAGTGACCTGCCAGTTAGAGAGCCTCAGTTGAACCAGCAGGATGAATGTTTAAGAGGTTATGGAGAGTTGTGGTTTAAAAACATGAGCATTTATTTTTTATTACAGCAAACTGGGTTTATAAGTTTCCTCAGCCTCGGGCAGGATGCCATTTGAAGGTGGACAGCTCAACCTACTGTGACCTTCTGCGAGCAAAGAGAACAGCGCTATCATAACTTGCAGAAAAACAAAAGAAAAAGTTTCACATTGAAGCACCTCTGAATCCCTAATAAGGACCTCGCCTTTGGGAAATTATAATTACATTCGTCTTCATTCAGAACGTTTCAGAGTGTTAATGGTGTGTATAAACTTTTCTTATGCCTTTTAAATAAACTTTGTAAAATCTCAAGCTTACACTAAACTTTATACTTTACATTACTTTTGCTTCCTTTTCAGTAGAGATGACAGGTGTGATTACTGCAAAGGGCAGGAAAGTTCTCAGGGGAACAGATCTGAAGACCTTTTAAATATTAATGTTTAGCAAAATAAATCTACAACTCATCTCAAAAACATTCAATAAGTTATACATTTATACAACGTTCTCAGGTTTAAAGTCGTTCTTTATGGCACAGCTTCTCTCTCTGGGTATTCCCAGGGGGTCAGAAGACAAGTTTAGACAGCTGAAGCTGCTTTTTGAATGGAAACGTCTAGCTTTTTTCAGATTTTTATCTGAATTTTAGTTTTGTCTTGTAAAACCATAGACTGAATATAAGAAGTAGACTTCTTGTCACTTCTTGGCAATACAAGTTCTTTGCCCGAAGTGACACAAGAGGGTGGAAATAGTTACAACTGAACACTAAATAAGACATTTTTAGGCGACCAAAATGTTACAATTAACTTTCATGAACTGAAAACACATTGTTGTGAGTGGAAAACGCGGACAACTCCCAGACCGGACAACGCCTTCAAGCACAAGGTAGCCACGCCCTAAAGCATCCACTGCTTTATGGTCTGTTTGACTCTAAATGGGACCATAATTTACTAAATGAACATCATGCTGTATTGAAGAAGACTTGAAATTAGCGATTGAGACCATAAACTCATGTTTTTAATGTTTACAGAAGTAATAAATCAAGTGTAGTACCAAAGTAGGCTCATTTTCTCATAGACTTCTATACAATCAGACTTCTTTTTTCAACCAGAGGAGTCGCCCGCTGCTGACAGTTAGAAAGAATGTAAGTTTTAAGGCACTTCTGCATTGGCTTCACTTTTCAGACCCGGTAGTAGCCCACCTAAAAATGTTAACATGTCACCAAAATTCAAAGTCAGGCTTAAGAATCTAGGCTGTTTCTCCTCGTACGTACCCTCTCTCCTGTCATGGCGAAGGGGGCGTTGAACCACTGCTCGAAGGTGCTGCAGCTCTTGAAGATGGTGGGCAGGAGGAAGTTGAGCAGGGCCCACAGCTCGGGCAGCTTGTTCTGCAGCGGCGTACCAGTGAGGAGGAGGCGGCGGGGAGCCACATAGTGAGTGTTCAGCACCTGGGTCAGCTTACAGTGGTGGTTCTTCATGCGGTGACCCTCGTCCACAATCATGTACTTCCAACGAATCTGTATGGAGAACAAGACTTATTGGAACCCGATTTCTACACTTTGAAATTGTGAAATGATAATTAAAAAAAAGAAACATGTCTAAATTTGCACATGAAATATTTGTGACCACAAAGCAGCTGAGGAGTGGCTGCATACAAGAGAAGAGAAGTTTGACTTCCTACCCTCAGGGTACACAACACTACTGCATACAAATGAGAAGTCTCTTATTCCCTCTCTCGTTTCATATGCTTATAATAATTGTTTGAGCACAAACGTTTTAAAGTGATGTGAACAAATTAACATGAACACCTTTAATAAAACAGAAAACTAAATTATTTTGACTACTTACTACCAAATGCTTTTTACATTTACTGCATCTTGGACACAAATTATAAAACTTAGTTGTGAAACAAAACAAAACAGTAACACTTTATAATAACCATCATTTAAATATGGTAAATTGATAGTTAATTAAACTTAGTTAATAGTTATTTTACTGATAACAAACAATTAAATGATAATCAATAATGTTTACTAGTTATTAGTAATGCTATCATTTATGTTCTTTTATCATTACTTTCTGTAATATAAAATGATTTGTTTATAAATTTGATATTGTATCATGGCAACGATCAAATTTTAATTAACTATCAATTTACCATTTATAAATGATGGTTATCATATTAAGTGTTACGGTGACTGCTGAGTACCAGATAAGACACACTTTTCCCTCCAGAGTGGCTTAAGCACACAAACAAAGTGCTGTGCACACACCTGAAATTACGATGAATGAAAAGCTCCCACTAGTGGAGAGTCTGATGAACTGCTGAATGTGTATGTGTGAGTTTGTGAGAGAGTTAAAGCCAGCTCCTCAAAGTGTTTCACACATTGAGTGATCTCTTTTCATAACATTTAGTATGCATGTACCTGTGCACAAACTAAGACAAAGATTGAATTGCAGACCTCTTAACATTTTGATAAACAGCAACTGAAATGCTATGCCTATCACAAATGAAATATGACACTGACGAATGGATGATCCACTGAATAAGAAAAAAAAAAACGAGGCTCTAGTTTTGCTATCAGCCCATTACATCCCCTTTCTTATAGCGGATTTAACTTTCCAGTCACATACTGTACAAGGAACGCAGTTAACAAGGCATTCGATCATCAAAAGAGCACAAACATCAGACTTTTTCTTCTATTCAAGATACTCTGAAGCTTGTGCAAGTAGGATCGACTACCGCAGCGCACTGTTCTCAGGTCTCCCTGAAAAGTCGATAAATCAATTGCAGCTCACAAAGAGCGCTGCTGCCATATCTTAAAACTGGAAGAGAAAAAGGTTCACTTTTTAAAGTTCAGCCTATGTGAGTCTAATGATCCTTCTACTCGTCTACAAAACTGTTAGTGAACATGCAGCTGATTGTAACGTCATAATGCTGAATACACCGTATGTAGATTGATGAGTGTAATGCGGAACCAAAGTTTAGAAACGTGTGCAGCGGATTGGCATGCGAGTCAGTCACAATATGAGGGGGGGGGGGGCGAATGAAACGCCGGAGCTGGAAGACGTACTGCCTAAGGGTAATACATAATATTTTTATATTATTATTATTATTATTAATATTATTTTTATAATGAAAATAGTTTACCAAAGTTGCCAGTGGGCAAAATGCTGCCTTAGTCCCCAGCAGGAGGATCGTGTTTGTCTTTGACACTTGCACTACCGTTTGTAAATGAAAAGAAATGGATCCTTATGCATTCATTTTTTCCCCCCGCTGTAGCAACTCGCACCAAACCGTGACTTCTAAACCAGTGTTTTAACAGAAGCGTGACTTCTGTTTACTGTTACACCCCTGCTACCGGTTAGTGAAGTTGCTGTTGAAACTTTCTAAAATTTGAAGTGAATAAAAGAGTATTCATCTGTTAAATGTGTGGGACATGTGTGTGTATGTGTGTATATGAAGTGTACAAAATGGAAATAGAGTGCAAACTAGAAAAGTAGATTAAACAGAGAAAACAGAGCTTTGATCGCCTTCACCTTGGCCAGTATGTTTTTGTCCTTGATGATGTATTCATAGGTGGTCAGCAAGACGTTGAACTTCCCGCTGCGGAGCTGAGGCACAAGCCCACGGCGTAACACGGGGGTGCCCTACCACGGGGGAGACACAAAGATGAAGTCAACTTTCTCTTGTAAGTCAGTCACAAGCAATCAGGAGGAAAAAAGGAAAAATGACATAATAAAGATTCTTACCTTGTAAGCAATTTTGACCACAGAGGGTGACCACTTGTCAAGTTCATAGACCCAGTTAGACAATGTCCTAGAAAAAAAAGAAATCACCACACATGGTGGAGGTTTCATGTAAGAAAGAGATCTGAATTTAGCTGAGCTGAGCTGAGCCTGAACATGAAGAGGAGCTTGAGGAATTAAGAGGCAGAGTAAACATTGAAATGTCTATCATCAAGGTTGAGACATAATTTGAAAACAAAATCCTTTGCAGTGGCGAAGTGCAATATCTTTCAAAAGGGTCAAATGGATTGCAGCTCACAGTGCGAGACCGGGCAGATCAAGCTCTCTGCTGCTCATTAATTGAGATTTCCCAGCACACAACTACGAGTGAGAGAGGGCGAGTTTCCTCCACATTAGCTCACTGTTCATGTGTGAAAAAACCCTCAAATTTAAGCCTCTGCTCTGCTCAGTTTGACTACAAAAAGCGGTGCACCTCCTCAGTGATGATGAAAAAAAACAACACACCCATTGTTCATTCTAATCCTTTAACACCTGCAGTTGTAAATTATCATGAAAAAGAAATACTAATTAGGTGAAATGTGAAATTGGGAATTACAACAGAGCATTGAAGGTGCTTTCACCTGCCGCGTTTAAAGAAGCTGAAAAAAAAACCAGGAGCTTTAATCCAATTTATTATATTGTTTTTGGGGATTGGGGCTGAAACTCCAAACAACTGCACGCTGGCCCACCAGGTGGTCTCCTCTCTGCTTCCAAATGAAGGCTGGAGAGGTTTGTGTTTGGTGAATTTAAGGGATTAAAGGGATAGTTTGGATGTTTTGAAGTGGGCTTGTATGATGTACTTATCCATAGTCGGAGTTCATGACGTGCTTTTCTTCTGTGGGCTACTTTTGCATATGCTGTTTTTTATTAAACCAGTTTTTTTTTTGTTTTTTTTTAAAGTTATTTTTTTTGGGGACATTTTTCCATTTTATTGAGAGGACAGTGGATAGAGTCTTTGGAAAGGGGGGAGAGAGAGAGTGGATGCGGAAAGGGCCACAGGCCGGATTCGAACCCGGGCCGCCGCGGTCAGGACCAAGCCTTGATACATGGACACCCGCTCTACCAACTGAGCTAACCCAGGCGCCCCAGTTTTTGTCGCTCTGAATTTAATCATTAGTAAGAGAATATCCTGAAGTGGGATTTCATGGATTACATTTTTGGAATATGTTCTATTCATTTACAATGGGCGATGCGCTCTTCTGTGGCTTATGACGGGCCAGAATTACCTTCGTTGCGCGTCCGTCTACGTTGTAAATGACACTCTTGCAAACCATTAATGTTCGTGCATATTACCGGGGTAAGGAGGATCCTTAAGTGTGCGATTTCATTTCATGAATGGATAGTTACATGGCTGGATTATTTGGAAGAGAGGATGCCAAATTTTCCTCCCTGTCTGCCTATCAAGAGCTGATAGTGTTGCGTTACATATTCGGGAGATAACTTTTGTGAGGAGGAATAAATTGAAAACATGTCAGATATGACATGAATACCACCTGTCTGCTTGCTGTAAAGGCAGCTGCTCACTGGGACGGTGGGAAGTTTTAGTCTACACTTTCTAACCCTATCGCCAGAAGTTGAAGGTTTTTTTTCATGGGGTGAAGAATTGCCATCTGAAAAACAGTATCTCAAACGATCTAAATAATAAATATCTAAAACGTAATTTAAAGTCTGTCGTGCTCGTGCATTTATGGCCGCGTTTGCTGTTAACTCTGACTCATCGCTCCGTGCAGGCGGACGAGTGTGCACACCTGACACTTGAATTTCATTTGAGTCTCAATCAGGGACGGCACTCCCGACTCCCCTGTTTTACATTACCGCCCTATCTTGTGATTTAGACTGATAAGGTCGGTGTGTTTCAATCTAAAATGACTTCCTAGCTGTGATGGATGCAAGCTGATGAGTGCTTACGAGAGAGGAACGATGATGAGAAAGGGGCCGTTGATCCTCTTGTGCTCCATCAGGTAGGTAATAAGGGCAATGGTTTGGATGGTTTTGCCGAGGCCCATTTCATCAGCCAGGATGCCGTTTAGATTGTTGTTGTACAGGGACACCATCCACTCCAGCCCCTGGACCTAAATCACACAGAGAAATAAAGGCATGCCTAAAAATAAGCTTGCAGAGATGTTTCCAATCATACTCGCTGCTCGTATTATTTTTCCTCTCCTCCAGCACATAAAAGAAAACTATAAACAGATCAAGACGGAGAGCACTTGGGGTAGTGTTTGAGGAAATTATCACGGAAAATAACATGCTGCATCTCAAAGAGACTCAATGTTATGTGGCAGAACTATACCTTGCTTTAAAGGGCCAGCATGACAATCTTAATACTAAAATAAAAAAATGACACAGGTGGCTAATATGCATAGAATGTAACCAGAACATACATGTTGCCTGTAACGTCCTGCTCTTTCTTGTTAAATGTCTCTCGTCACTTTTAGCTTTGACAGTTTAAAAAGGTAAAATTGCTAGAAAATAGGCCTGAAACTAACGATTATTTTTATCCTCAATTAATCTGCAGATTATTGTCTGGATTAATCGTTTGGTCTACCATCAGAAAATAATGAAGAATGCCTGTTTGCCAGTTTCATAACGAAAGGTGACATCTTTAAATGGTCTGTTTATTTGATATCAAATTTCCTATCACATAAGATGAAGAACATCAGCAAATCCTCACAACACTGTGGAGCTGGAACGAGAGAGAATTTGGCATTTTTGTTGAAAAATGACATTATATTGATAATCAAAATGTAAAAAAAAAATGAAGTCATTGTATAAGCTATAAGAAAAAGTGGACTTCTAATTTTTTTCTATCCATGTACATGTAATAGTAGAAACCTTTAGATCAGAAGTTTTCCCTCAGACAAAACTTGGAAAAAGGCGCCCCCTCACCCCTCTTAGTTCACTTGCTTAGTTTCCCTTGATTCCTGGATGACTATGAGAACATGATTATGTTATTTGATCCCATAGACGTGATTTCGTGATGAGACAAGATCTCAGACTACACCTAATACATAAAAAAGGTCTGTCCTAAAGCATTTATTAGTTTCTGACTTTGGGAAAAACAGTAAAAAAAAAAAAAACTGTATCTCTGAACTCTCTCTTTAACCAAAGCACACATTCAGGCTGTTCTATGTGATCTTCTTTTGATAGCTAATGTAATTTGTTTTCACTTCCATTCACTGAGCCTCTCCTGAAACTGTCTAGATGCATCTAAAGAAGTTACTTTAGTGCTTTTCAAAGTGAGTTTTGCAAATGCACTTTGATCTCATTGCCACTTTGGCATTTTATATCCCAAGTGATTCAAGCTTGGTGGCAAAATATCAACTGTGTTACCAACTGCGTAGCTCGTCTGTTGCCTGTGGAAAACAATCAGGAAAAGACAGTATGGAGAAAAGGGAAAGGGCGCGAGGAACCTGGCAGCAGAAAAGAGGACCGCCAACCAATTACCAACTAATGCCTGACAGCAGAGCGAATAAAAAAAGGAGGCTGGTAGAGGGTAAAATGAATAAGAAATAACTGAAAATTGTCGTATATAAATGTGGAGCTTCCATAAATAAATTCAGGTTTGTTACACAGATCGCTGTTGGCACAGCAGAAAATTGATCCAATTATTGTACAGCTGACATCTCTCCAGTTTCCCAAAGGAGCTGCCACAATATCTCATTTAAAGCTTGGCACAACATAAATCAGAGGAGTGCTACGACTGCAACCTGACTGGAATAAAAGAAAAGTTAGCAGCATCCAATTACCAGTTCTGTATCTCTCGTAATATACGATCTTTCACTGCCATCCCCACTCACTACAGCAGGGACCAGACTATAGTGACACACTGGAAAACAGTGTGATAGCATCGTTAGCAGCACACAGCTATCTTTAAACTTGACTATGATTGATTAGTCTATCAACAGAAAAAAATAATCTGCAAGTATTTTAATGACCAGCTTCTAAAAGACATTTAAAGATGTCACCATGGACTGTGTGAACTTCATGCCCTTGTAGTTTGTTTATATGTTCTGTGTTTGTGTGTGTAGCGTGAAAAGGCAACAACTTATACTTCATTGTGCAACCCTGTGTTGTAAAATGACAAATAAAATGAACCTTGATTTGAGAAAACGCTCCAAAATGTGTTTTTGATATAAAGCGAAATAATAAGTGAAAATAAAAATGTGAATTTGTTTGCTTTTTGTATTAAAAAAGTTGTTAGGCAGAGAGGGTAAACATTCAATCTGAAACAAACACATTGTGGACAAAAACACAATAATGATAAATAATAACAACTAGCAAAAAGCTACAAAATAGAGGGGATGTGTGTGTACCTGGTAATGTTTGAGTTGGCCGTTGATCAGCAACGCCGACTGCTTCTCCACCCTCTCAATGACAGCATGGGCCACACCATAGTAAGACGCGGAGCTGGTTTGTCCAGCATCAACACTGTACTCATCATCCACATCCTGCTTGACAACCCTGAATGTGTGATGTGAAAGAGAAGAGACAATTTTAAACCCTGACTGAACTGTGCCTTTTAGAACTGACTGATCGCTTCAAGGCGTAGTTGGGTCTGACGCTGGAGCTCAGCAGGAGCTCAGCCAGAGCTAAAAGTCTAGATTCAGTACAAAGTCTAGCAGAGCTTTATTTATTAATGTTTTATTTTATTTTTTTCTTAAATGTCAGTGTCTGAAATATTGACTGGTTTACTTTCCCGCTGGTGAAATCCAAAGGAGATTCTTTGTTTTTGTTTTGTTTCAAGAACAAAAACATGTTTTTAACATTTAATGTTTAATATCTTTTTAAAAAATACCACTTGGTAAAAATTGTTTCCAACAAAGACCACTAAACTTTCAGTGAGCTAAGAAAAGGACCTTAAAGGTCCTAAGGAGAAAGCATCCGGGGAGCAACTTGGGGTTCTATCTCTCGCTCAAGAACACTTGACATGCAGGTTAAAGGACAACCACTCTACCCACTGAGCTACAGCCGCCAAATGGAAACGCGCACTCAGCAGTGACGTACGCTACCTGAGTAAGCTAATCAATAAGGTTATGAATACTGTGAACGCTATCACTAGCTGAGTCAAAGTCAGCTGTGGCAAGTTTAGAAATCACTGAAAGGGTTAGTTCCGATTTTTTGAAATGGGGTTGTATGGATACTCCCACGCTCTGCGAGGTAAAATTACTGCTTTTATGAATTTAGTCTAGTGGCTTTGAAGAGAGTGATATAATGGCTTCAGGCCCTCGTCGGAGAGGGCTGTCTGACGGCGAGGTAATGTGGCCGTGTTATTGTGTAACTTTTGGATCTGAATTAGAACGGCGTCCACAGCAGTACATTGCTTAGCTTCCGTGCCAGTACTCCTGTCTGTTTCTCCAAACTGGGAGCGTGCTGACAGCCATTTAAGTTACAGTATGTAACGTTAATACACTAACTATAAGGATGTATATATACTGTACATGTAGCAGCGTCATCATGCAGAAACCTACGTCAGGTCACGTGGGAAAAGGTTTTTAGAGGAGCTTGGGAAAATAGCATTTTGACGCTAAAACATACTTTGACCAAAATTTGAATATTTGGATTTGAATACATAAGGAACACCACTGGGAAGCAACAAAATGATATAAAAACCTAAAAAAAAAATATAATAATGGACCTGCCCTTTAAACTTTCTAACTGATGCAATTCCTGGATGAAAAAAAAAGTGCTCTACAAAGTAAATCTGAGATAGTGGGAAGTATAACACATATAATACATTACTTGATAATGTGCGCTTCAATGGAATCGATTATCGTCTTGTCCTCCACTTCTGCCTTGGTCAACACCTCTTCCTCCTTTCAGGGCAAAATTGATAACAGGTGACTGAGAGCACACTTAATATAATAACAACGTCACACACAGATCACAGAAGTAGCTCTGATGATAGCAAATGCATACAGCTACAGCCCCCTGGTGGAATTTGATGTGTGAGTTTAGTGTCTGGATGTGTACGTGGAGCTGGTCTGACTGACATGTGACTTAAATCCTGCATGATTTCAAGAACTGCAGGTGAGCGAGGCTGATCTAAACTCCTCCACTGTGGGAGTTCATTAATGAGATAAGTCACTGACCTCCTCCTCATACTCTGAGCTGCTCTCCTCGCTGTCCGACCGCGGGGCAACTTCATACCTGGTTTTTAAAAGGAGGAAAACAAGTTAAACAGAAAGTATGGTAACTATATTTCTTTTCTCTCCGTCACACATAAAGTAATGAACACCTTGAGCAGAATTAACAAGCAGCAGCCCCCCAAAACGGGCAGGGAAGGGGGCGTGTTACTTGGGATGTCGAATCCTCAATCAACTTCGAGAAACTAAACATCCTTTAAAAGCACAAAGACGACTCTGTCCTTCTGACCTTTTTAGAGACAACAGTATGCCTGCAAAAAACAATTACTCATCTAGATGTGCAGTCTGGTCGCTGTAAAATGCATATAATAGAACTACAACATTTCTATCCAGTATTATGCCTCATCCTCACCCAGGGTTCATCTCGAGCCAGGCCTCCAGCTGGCTGGACTTGGGAGCATCTGTTCCCTGCAAAACTTTCCCAGTCTCCGTCTGAATGACTTTGACTGGCAGCTCACTCATCTGACTGCTCTCATCAATGGGCTGCAGCAGGACAAACAAACCACAGGGAGAAACATAAGTAGAAAGATAAAACTGAACTCATTTTGGATCACTTTAGACAAATGTTAATGTTCTTAGAGATTTTTTGAATAGAACTAAATAATAGGGCTGTCACAGTTAAGGCGATAATAACACGTTATCGCAAATTTGTTTTAACGCCACTAATTTATTTAACGCATTAACGCAATCGATCTTTCGGGGGTTAGCGGGCTCGGTTTAAAAGCTAGAGTGAAGATAATGGTATCAGATGAAACCAGAAAACCTAAGCAATCCTGTCATACTAGCTCGTCCCTTTAAGGTACATTTCGATTGTGCGATATTTGCAATTAATCGCGATTAACTATGGACAATCATGCTATTAATAGCGATTAGATATTTTAATCGATTGTCAGCCCTACAAAATATATGTGCTCTCTAGCAGCTGCTGATTTTTTGCTGTTAGATAACAATAAACTGTCATTTAAAAGATAACAATTGATGTAAATATTGGCGCTCAAATCGACCATCGATGATTTGAGAAACAATCGTGGATTGTTGTTTTTCCTGCCAATATTAAAGGGATAGCTTGGATGTTTTGAAGTGGGGTTGTATGAGGTACTTATCCATAGTCAGTGTATTACCTAGAGTAGATGACGGTCGTTACACCCCCAGTTTGGAGAAGCAGAAGCAGAACTAAAGCAATGTACAGCTGTGGACGGGGGCAGCAGCAAAACATATTTTAGTCACCTAAAAAAAACAGCATCAGTTTAAGTGTACACTGTAGTTTGAATATTTTCATCTCTTTACCTTTTCAGAAAGTTCTTTCCAACTGGGAACTGAAACCATTATCTATGCTCTCTTCAAAGCTACCAGACTCCTTTGACAAAAGTAGCAATTTTACCTTACAGAACATGGGAGCTGCAGATTTACCACCGCATTGATCAGTTTGTTTGTTTGTGTTATTGTGTAACTTTGTTGAATCAATTCAGTTCAATAAAATGACTGTGTTGGTCAAAGGAGTCTGGTGGCTTTGAAGAGAGCATAGATAACGGCTCTAGTTCCTTGTCGGAAAGAGCTGTCAGACGGTAAGGTAAAGCAGTGTTTAAAATATGTTTTGCTGCTGCCCCCGTCCACAGCAGTTCATTGTTTTGGTTCCGTGCAGTAACTCCTGTCTGTTTTTCCAAACTGACCGACCACCATCTACTGTAGGTAATACACTGACTATGGATAAGCACCTCATACAACCTTACTTCAAATCATCTGAACTATCCCTTAAACAAACTAAATTGTTATAGAAAACAAAATCTTGAATGTGCTCCCTACTGTGAATTCACAGCAGTTGTTTCTGGTGGAGTGGCGAGTCTATGCCCAGTGATGATGATCTCATTAATCTGAGTCACTTCTAACAATGCCAGAGCTGATTTCCCAACCCTAGTAGATATAAAGCTGACTTCACCTGACAATGACATCAATAAAACTGAAATTTATTTGGACAATGGCGTGTATTTCTGTCTGTATTCCAATTGAAATCAACATGACTTGAGGTTCTGTCCTTGCTTCACTGATTCATTGTTTTAAATGGTACTAGGAGGGATAACAAATCCCACTTCCAATCCCATCACCTTCATTACAATCCAGCATTTGGGACCTCAATAGCCCATCTTTAAAGATAAACAACATTAATGACTGTTTCTTCCAACACTGGCCATCAAGGCCTTAGTGCATCCATTTCTGACAGGAGACAAAGGAGAGAGTGCGCAATTAAAAACTGAGCTGTGAGGGAGAACAAACACTGCAGATTTCCATTTGTTTGTTGCATTATTTACAAGAGGTGCAATTTGTTTTGGTTGTTCTATCACCTAGGGTGCAGTCTGTCTCTGAAAGGATAATTACTGTTTGATCTGATGTTCAGATTCTTTTTTTCATTTCTGCCAGAGCACATTTGGAAGACCGAATGCAGGTTTGGTTTCACGACAGCCGTAATACATTCTTCAGTGAAAGCAGCAGAGCAGTAAATATCACCATAACAAGATTGGTTTCATAGTTAAATATCGTCAAAAAACAAAGGACAAAATTACAGCCTGAGGTCAATCTGTAAATCAGGTAGGAATATGATATTTGAAATATTGAAAATGCAACTTTTTGGCCAAAACAAAGGTGACGTGAGGCGATGCAACTGGTGGCCTTGTAAATGTGGAAAAGCGAGTACCATCGCGTTTACAGAATTTTGGCATTGTCTTGGTACCGAAGTATCGGTTCGCGTGACATCCCTTCGTGACCGTGAACCAGAACAGTAAAGTTGTAGACCGGACAGCTAAACAATGAGCTGAAACTCACTATAAAGCTCCGTAAAGCTGAGAGGAGCTGCAGATTCAGGTGCCTATTCTCTATAGGTTCATCACTATGAGCAACCCCTTTCACATTGTCACATTGTTATTATAAAAATGTTGATTATAGCGGCTTTAAAACTGACAGCTACACAACAATTACACAATGTTAAATGACCAAAATGGGTAAATAAACTACAACAAAAAAATAAAACACAACAACTTAAAGCTCTGCAGCTCACCTCTCCATCAGGTCCAATGGCGCTGGTGCCTTCACCATCTCCATCCACCTTCTAGATATCAAACACATAATCCCATTCAGCCGGACGTATCATTACAAATGTTGTTATTCTATAACAGCAGGCTAAGTGTAAAGTATAGGTAACATCAGCATTATGTAATCTACCAATAATGGTGCTTCTATAATGGCATAATTTCCTCCATTACTCTGTTAAAGAGCATGGAAGAGCTCTCCAACAGGGCCATTAAGGACCATGTAGGGTACTTTGTGTGGTATGGGTTTTATGTGCTATTCCCAGGTTCATTATCAAACATGCTCAACTGAGGTGGCTCACAGTATGTGGTTACACAAAGAGCCCCTTCAAATGGCTAACGTCAGTGTCAGGGATCTGAGACCGGGTGTCGTGAACATCTGAGAGTCTGCAGGTGTTCGTTCCAGTCAAAGACGACACCAGATGAGTTCACTGTCTGACGGAGCGTGTGAAATGATGTCGGGTAGTGTGTACTCTCAGCCCACCATGTCACTGACTGTTAGAGTCCCTTTTAATGCTTTGAATCACAAGGAGGAAATGTGATCCTTGACAATAACCACATTGTCATTCTGGAAGAGGCTTGACATAAACAAAATAATGAACCATGAGATTAGGGGGATTATAGAGCATAATTCATCTCAAACCGTGGTCGGTTCTCCAAGGGAGATTTGGATTGACTTTATGTTAAGGATAACACCCAGCAAAACTGAAGGAATATGAGCACCAACCTTATTATATCGTGTTTTGACCCAAGAATAATTCAATGCTTTGGTCAAGCTCCAGTAAAATTTTAAAAGTTTTACATTGTGTGCCACACACAAGGTGTCTCTCAACACAAGAAAGTGTTGAGAGACAAACTAGCACATTGATGTTTTGCTCTTTTCGTGTTTTTTTTTTAATCAATACAAAATACAGAATACCAGTGATATATAGTAAAAAACCTTGGAGCAACACTTTGCTTTTCACAATCTAGTAGAATATAAATCTGACAACCATCAGCATAAAGTCACATCCTTTGAATAATCCCCACTTGAGCATTTCTCTTCCTACCTTCTTTTTCTTCTTCTTCTTCTTCTTGTCCTTGGCAGCTTGGGCAGCTTTGTGTTCGTGCACCAGGGTGGTGAGGTTGGCCACGTATTCATCTGTCTGCTGCAGCAAGTAGGCCAGACGCTTATCTTTCTTTTGGTCAATTAGTTTTCGGTAGCCTTCCTCATCTTCAGCCTAAGTGGGGAGGTAGGTGACAAGAGGTTAATGGTGGAAGAGGACCAGAGCTTCTTGAGGATAACAATCGGCAAAGAATAATGACCTACAGCCTGATAATACTCATTCATAGCCAGTTAGTCTCACTTTATATAACTAAAGCAGTTCGATGCTAATGCAGAGATCCAATATAATACACCAGTGTTGGTGCACAGACTGAACATATTAAAATGCATCAGTTATCAGCAAGACACCTATCCATATTAAATACTGGTTCTGAGTCACTAGTCGTGTTTCCATTCAATTGTCAAGCGAACTTTAAGCAAACCTTTGAAAAGTTGCAAAAACAAGAAATGAAAATTCTTGTACCATAAAGCATACCCTGCTTTATGGTCTATTTGACTCTAAATGGGACCATAATTTACTAAATGAACATCATGCTGTATTGAAGAAGACTTGAAACTAGAGATTGAGACCATAAACTCATGTTTACAATGTTAACTAAGGTAATAAATCAAGTGAGAAGTAGGGTCATTTTCTCATAGACTTCTATACAAGCAGTGCATTGGAACTGTAATATATTCATACAATGTTTGTCAAAGTTTTCTCTGTGTGTGTGTGTGTGTGTGTGTGTTTCATTTATACAGCTCTTAGGACTGTGAAATATTTACTTCTGAAAGATGTGATGTAATAAATATTTTCATTTTCAGGTCCTTACCATGAGTCTCCTCATCCTCTCCTTCTCAATTCTCTCAGTCTCCTTCTTCTGTTCCCGCTCGGTGTTGGTGTGCCAGGTGGCGATAGCTCTGGTGAGTTTCTGCTGTTTACCGGATATCGAGCGGTGATACTCTTTGAAGTCTTTCGCATGCTGAAGGATACTGTTGAGATATTCCTGAAAAACAAGTCACAAAACTTGTTGAAGTCTAAATGCTATTTTGACAACATGGTACACTGAAAAATCTCATTAAGCACTGTGTTGCCAGACTCCACTTTCTTTGTCAACATGCAGGGACAAGGTGATGCTGCCGTCTTCAGCTTTCTGAACATTGTAATATTTTTGTTTTGACAGTGGATGTCCACTGACAAAACAAAAATATTCTTCATCTTAACCTTTTCTATTGCAGCTTGGTGAAAACCTTAAAAAATCTGCTCAAATTTATAGTGATTCACAACTGTATTTTGTATCAAAATCTCAGTTATTATGACCGCTCATTTCCAGGGCATTTATAACAAAGTCATTCATTTAACAACTAGTAAAACACATGTTGCTCCTTCAATACTAAAGACTATACTGGACCATTTTTGTTCCTGGACCTTAAAACCAGCAGTGCTCTTCTCTGAACTTTAAACATAAACACTGTAGTGTGGCTCACCTGATGTTTCTGTCTGCGCTTCTTCTCCTGCTCGAGCTTCTGCTGTTTCTCCAGCTTCTCAGTCATGCGTGCCTCCCGCAGCGTCTGCCGCTTGCTGCGTCTGTAAGCCTTCGAGTTGAGGGCCGTCTCCAGGGTCGTGTCTCGCCTCATACACGCCACAACGTCCTGTCTCAGCTGGAGATGTGCACAGATTAGGTATATCGATGATGTTGAAACTGTGCATGTTAGCAGCTAAATTAAACAGTAAGCAGAACTGAAAATAATACAACGAACTGCAGCTCATGAGACTTAATTACATTCTTATGTAAACAAACAGGCATGTAAACACAACGGGCAACACTGAGGTCATGTCCATATATCGTACGATAAGTCGAGAACGTAATTATCGTGACAGGCTTGGAGTCAAGGATTTAACTGCCTCAACTGTGAGTTATTCAGGGTAAATTAATATTCTGTGCTGTCTCATTGAACATGAAACATGGCAACTGCTGTATACCTGCCGCTGGAAGTTGAGTAGACGAAGGGCCTTGAGCTCCACTGTGGCTTTAGTCCTCAGGTCGGGGGGGAGAGAGCCTGGCAAACTTTCCAGTTCCTGGATTCGATGTGCAATCCGAGCCTGCAACCTGAGGAACATAACGCCAATGGTAAATCAAATTGTTACTGGAAAGACAGCTTAATAAATACAAACTTGGATTTAGACGACGGTAAATCAAATTGTTACTGGAAAGACAGCATTCTAAATGCACACTCGGGATAAGAGTGTACTTTTCGGACTGCACTATCTCAACCTCCTCAGTCTTGTCCAAGACACAACAAGAAAGTTAATGTGTGTGTGCACGCTGTCATACACAACTACCCTAGAAAGAGATGAATAAAGTTGTTCTGTACTGAATTAATTGAGCCAAACTTTCTGACTACAAAGTGATAATGATTAGAAGTAAAAGACAAAAACAGTTTAGAGAAGCAGTTTCCTTACTTCCCCCAGTGTCAGTTAAAATATCAGCGCTGCAACTATGGATTCTTTTCACTAAACTTTTTGCCATTTGTGCCTTCATTGAATAGGACAGTATAGAGGAAGACTGGAAATAAGGGGGAGAGAGGGGTATGATATGCAACAAAGGGGATGTTTCAGTTATATGGTTTACTTAAACCTCCAGCTAATGGGACACTCCCACTATGAAATTGAGTAAATTATTAATTTTCTGAACAACAGGAAAAATTACAGTTTATGTAGGTAGTCTAGTACAATTTTTGGACAGCTGACTATCAGAAGCAGCTGAGTATCTTTGTACAATTATAAAAACAAGGCCTTGGCCTGCTCCTACATTTCTGTATGCTGAAAACTATAGCATGTACAGTGCAAGTTGTTTACTTTGTTTCACCTGCTGATATTTCCTTGTTGCTGAAAGTGGTTCAGAAAAGCAGAGAGTCCATACAGAGATACTAAACAGTACATATTTTGTAGTATTCTCATGTAGCTTACCCTCACCTCATACCTGTACTAACCCAAGACGAACAATGGATAATTTATAAGCTCTGACTTATTGTTTTATTTACTCAACTGTCAGGATGCCTCAGATGTTTATCAATAAACAATGTAGCACTACTGTTTTTTTCAGAGGTTTCACAGGGTGCTTTTTGTTCAGATGGCCTAATTGGACGGACAAAGTGAAGGGAGGTCGGCTCTCTGGTCACTGAGCATTTTTCTTGACCAATGCAGCTTGTCAAGAGTGATCTGAGAGCATGAAGAAGAGATCATCAAAACAAGAGCCTTGAAGTTGTATAGAGGAAAACAAGCCTTAGAGCCACAGCGAGATTAAGGCCTGTGACCCTTCCTCAGATCTCCATCAGCCGCCTCTTGTTTTTAAAAAAAAATGTCAGTCCTTGGGCTAATATTACAGAGATATATCAGTGAGTTGTGTTTTGCAAGCACAGAAACTTTACCGACACAAAAAGTCCTTCACATTATTAAGTTCACAGTTAAGACATAATAAGTTGAGTTGTACTTCACTCTGGAAATGTGGTGGCCTTGAGTCGATCACAATCACAACAATGATCTGACTAGATAAAACCTTGTTACATTTCTGTAACACTTCCTTCCTTCACAGTTCAAGTCTGAAATAAATTAATTAAAAAGGACAGAATAGAGCAGATACAAGGTTCAACAGCTATGTCTGTCTCTCTGTGCTCCTGCCTCTGTCTGTGAGTGACCCACACATCTCTTCATTCAATCACACATCTACATCTAGATAATGAAAAAACTTCCCACGTTGGAGAAAATATCAGCCTCCATCATGCACAAAGCAGCCTCACATCTATAACACAACTGCAGTTGCAGAACATGCACCATGTATAATACAATCTGTATGTATGCATCTCTACATGTATGTGCAACATTGTGATTGCTGTATCACTTTTGATCTCAACTTAAATTATTCCAACACAGAGGGACATGAAAAATGCAAAAAAGAAAAATCAAAGAGAAAAAACGAAGAGTTGAATGTTTGTTTGTGGTATATGCAGGGCTCGAGCTTAAGTACGTCCCGGATCGGGGAGGATGAAAATTAATTTTGGGACAAATTTGCTCGGAAATATTGGAAGCTGACATTTTAAACTCTTAACTGTTTGTGATTAATACACTAATTCTGACTAAAATCAAAGACCAAAACACACATTTGATCGTTGTTGTTGACAGCATTACAGCCTAAAATTAACCAACAGTAAGTTAAATATAGCCTACAGTATGTTAAAATTAGCAGCCAAGAAAAAGTCATTAGAAGTGTGATTAACGGCTGATTTTTCTACATTTACAAAGCTAGAAATACAATGGCTGCCATTAATGGGTGGTAAATCTTTTAAATTAAAGCTATAAATGATTCATTTAGAAATACAATAACAAAGTGACATGATTTAAGATGTCATTTAATGATTACATGTAATTTAAGGTAGCCGAGGGAGGTTGTCAAGACAATAACTGTTCATGTAAGTGCAGTAAGTGGTGATGAAGGTAAATACCTGTACTCTCTCTCTTGCAGGATCCCCACTGGGTCCAGGCCCTGGGGCTTCTGGATTGGTGTGATGCGATTCTGTTTCTGCATCTGGAGCATGGGGGAAACCTGCTGCCCGGGAGGCTGAGGGGTCACCGAGCTGCCCGGCATGGGCCCAGCTGGCACAGCCGAGGCCTGAGGTGGTACAGGGGACGGGCGTCCGCTGGCGACAGGGGTGAGGTGCTTCTGAGCGTTGGCTTGATTTTCACCACCCTGACCTGGAGACCAAACACTTTGTCTGTTATTGGGTCACTTCTCAGTAGGGCAGGTTAATACAGACATGATGAAAATCACTACATTATAATTAGAAGTTATTTTGATAGTGATATACTATGCATTTATATATGTACAATAATAAAAAACAAAACAGGAAGCGCCATTTGGATCTGATGACAACAAAACACAACGCAGGTGGTCCTGATGCATGGGTAAGCATAACACTAGGACACAAGAAAGAAAATATGGATTCCCTCACAAACAAATTAAGGCACACTGCTTTGTTGAAGTACAAAATTTAAAAAGTCTTCAACCACCACACACCAGTCTTCCTCTGGGTTTTTAATCCTGATGAAGACTGGTGTGCTGACAATACAGGTTAGTCTTGTTTTTTTATCTTGTAGCAATAATAATAAAGTTGTTTTAATTTTTTACTTTTGTACTTGCAAGTCTACCACGGGGCTCGACATGGACAGATCTGTAGAGAAATTAACTTTGTTCACCCACAAAGGTAGACACATATCAAGCAGAGTTTCCTCAGCTCAGTGAAACAAGCAGCAGTACTTTTCTCATTTTCACAGACACCTACAAATAACATTACTAGCCTTTCCCCTCCCAGACCTGGCTCTCTTTTCCCTCACTCCAAGGTCACTCCCTAGTCTTGACATAGGTATCTTTGTTTGGTTCGTTCCTTCACCAGGGACCAATTTGCCATTCAGGAGCTATTGCCGTTTTGACTACCTAAAACGTTATTGATTTATTCAGTTTTAAATTGGCCTCAGTGGGAGATGAGATTGTTTTCTTTTTGTATCTTGGGTTTTTTTGTATCTCTTTTTATTGATGTGTATTTGACTATTATTTCTGATTTGAACACTTTAAAACATTGGTTGCATAATGCACCGTTAGTCTGTAACTACATGGTGGAAACTTTTAATGACTGCTGCGATCCATCAATAGCCCAGCATTTTAAGGACCATCCCCTCTTTGTTTATCGACGAGGTCCTAATTTACGCAACAAGCTGGTGCGGGCCAACATTAAGGCAGGTCTAAAACAGACTCTTTTAGTTCCTCTAAAAGATGGGAATTATCCATGTGGTAATTGTGCCCGGTGCCAAAACACATGGAAAACTCCTGTTTTTAGACATCCAAGATCAGGCTAAAGTTTTCCTGTTACCTGGTAAAACTAGACGCATGCTGAAACAAAGGATTAGTTAGCAAAAGAGCTCCATCAGACGCAATGATTTTGAACTATCCTGTTACCCGTCATTTTAATGAATTTTCTCACCCTATCTCCTCTCTACGATTACAAGGCATCAAACACATTGAACTGCCAAGACGGGGAGATATGGAAAGAAAGATACTGTATGTCAAAGGGAGCTTTTTTGGATTGACACTTTAGATACACTTCAGCCAATGGGCCTTAACGAGGATTTTGATGTGAGTGTTACGTTGTATTCCAAGATGTTTCTTCATTTCTAATATAGGATTTGGTGTCTATGGTTTATGATGACCCTCGCCTGATACCCCTCTATAGCTCTTTGTTCTACTGTCTGAGATCCTTTTAAGACTCGCAGCTTCTCACTTGTTGCTGGCGCTGAGTGAAAATTATAGTTGCCCTGATGACCAGCAAACATATTCAAATTGTTTCCCTCTTTGCGGCAGAAACAAAAGTGCCGTCTTCAAAGCCAGTGCTGTTACAATGCATTTTAAGACAACCTTGGATTGCAGCATCTTTTCACACTATCCCGCGCAGCTTCAAAGAATTCACTTTAGTCTCCTTTCAAAGAGAATCTGATGTAAGACTACACATCAAACAGTCGGGTTAGTCTCAAACATTTCACTCATACGTTAGATAATGAATGTGTGGAATGAAAACTGAAAAAAAAATAATGTAAAAGTTAAACAATTGTAAGTCAAAGCTAATGCAGCTCACTGTGGCTTCAGTCTAGACTCTTACTTACTTACCATCAGACCAAGGCTTGGGTCCTGTGCTTTGATTGTGTCCTTGCATGGTTGGGGTAGGGCAGGGACTTGACTGGGGACCACCCAAAGTAGCCATTGGCATACCTTCCAACACAATAACAATTCATATTTTAATAATTGTTTTGTGAACTAAACCAGGGGTTCTCAAACTTTCTGGGGCCAGTGAACATTTTTCCAAGGACCCCCTCATAATTGTAACACCAATTAAGCATAATGCTTACTATTATTTGTACTCTTAGATGCCATTGCAACTATTTATGTTCAACAACTTTTCTACCTAAATACTTCAAACCTGTTTCAGAGTAATAAACAGAAACACATTTCAATTTGAATCATGTTAGTACCACTTTGTTTAGCCATGATAGTCCGGGCACTTTGTAATCAGATGTCGCTTTAGCTTGAGTGGCTTCATGGCTTCGTTCAATAGCACCTGAAGACACATGATGCATTTTGGTCTCCTATCGCTGTTCTGAATAAAACCAACCTCGATATACAGTACCTGCTAGCTGGCTAATAAGCCAAGCAGCAGGAACGGTTCGTTGCATCCTGAGTGAAGTGACTGATTCATGACAGATTGATGTGATGTGTCACGAGTTTCTATTAGCCCAAAGCTAACGTGGGTGGAAGTAATGGACACAATATGCTTGTTTTATTTGCGCAAATGGTCCCCATCTGTAGGTACGCTCTTTTTAATGATGCAGCACAATTAATCGCAAATAAATCACATATTTTGTATCTGTTCAAAAGGTACCTTGAAGGGATATTTGTCAAGTATTTAAACTCTTATCAACATGGGAGTGGACAAATATGATGCTTTAAGCAAATGTATGTATATATTTACTATTGGAAATCATTTTACAACACAAAACAATGACAAATATTGTCCAGAAACCCTCACAGATACTGCATTTAGCATACAAAAATGCTCAAAGCGCAAGTTAGGAGCGTTATTAAGTATGACATGGTTGATACCAATAAAATTATTAGGTTTTCTAGTTTCATATGATGCCAGTATGTTCACTCTAGCTTTAAAACTGATCCTGCTACAACCTAAAAACCGCACGTTGCGTTAATGTGTTAAAGAAATTAGTGGAAATCCCAAATATGTTGACACCAAAATTGTGATTTTTACTATGAAAAACATCTCTGACACCAGAATTCCTTTTAGGGATTTGATAAGCTTAAATGTATCAAGATCTCTGGTCATGATTACACCTGTCTTCTCAATCTCAATGCAAGCTGACACACTGTTCATGCCAGGCAACAACAACTGCCAGGTTACATTACAGGTGTGGAAGCTCTCAGGTAATAATCTTGGCCACACTGAGATATGAACCATCCACATTTTGAGATGGCCTGGCTCACATTTCATGGAGCTTCAGAGCTTGTGTTGAAGTGTGAAGTGTGTTCAGATCTGTTGCATTAACCAGTTTGTATCACTGTAAAACTGCATCTTCTTACCTGGAGGCCTGTTGTAAGGACTAGCACTAGGTGCCTGCTGCTGCTGTTGTTGTTGCTGCTGCTGTTGCATTGTGGGTAGACTCCTCTTGCCCTGAACAGCCAGTTGGAGGTTTTCAGGCAGGGGCTGCCCACGGCCTAGGATCTTGTAGGCCAAGATCTGAGCTCTGAGCTGCTGCAGCTGGATCGGACTGAAAGCAGAAGGTCCCCGACCCTGCTGGCTCATGTTGGACATGTTTGGCACGGCTGACTGGGGATCCATGGGCATCATGGGGACTGACTGGGATGGAGGCATGTGGGGCGGTGTGGGTCCCCCACCACCTCCACCTCCTGACATGGGACTAGAAGCATGCTCATGGACACCCATGGGGGATGGATGTGGGGATATGTATCCTACAGTAGACAGGAAGGAGTTTTAATGATTTTGCACAACCAAAATTCACATCAGTACCCTTAAAGCAGTGGTTCCCAACCTTGGGGTCGGAGCCAACCTAAGGTGTCGATATATAAATCTAAGTCGTCGCAAGATTATTAACAAGACAGAAAAGCAAAAAATACATATTTTTCAGATACAAAATTAGTTATTTGTTTAAAACTTTCCTTTTTTTTCTTGTTAATAACTGGGTTATTTTACCTTTTAAAACCTATAAAAAGTATTAAGATAAAGCAGTATGAGTAGGAATAATCACCATTTGGTTGCCCTGGGTATAATCTGTAGATATATGCAAACTGTGAAGAGGGATTGTTTTAAAAGGCCAAAGGGAACTACTGCCTTAAAGTACTGATCAAGTTTCTGATGCTACTGAGCAAAAAGAAAGCTGCCTTCCTACAAACTTTAATTCATAAAACAATCTTTATTAAGATACCTTGGCTGTGCTGGTCCATCGGACTCTGTGGAGGCCCCATACCACTATGCAGAGATCTCATCCCCACACCTTTCATGTGACCAAAATGCATCGCATCTGCCATGGTCTTCTCATTCATCCCCTCCATGGTCTGAAAATAGAAAAAAAATTCAAGATTAAGATTCAGTAATTGTATATAACACATTTTCACCCCAAACTGTAATCTCTGACGCAACCTTGAAATCAAAACCAACAAAACTGAAGACTGTGATGAAAATAATCAAATCATCCCAAATATTAATTTTAATATTGTTGATATTCAAGGCCAACGACTCATCTTACCTCTTGCACAGAGCAAAACCACATTTTGTATTCTATTCATCTTAGGTCACACATTTGTCATATGGTGATCAGTAAGCTTAAGAGGTAGATTAACATCTGGCTAAGTAGCTACATTTCTTAGGTGCTACATGTCAAAATTGTCAAGACGCTCCAGCTAAACGCATAGATAAATATCTCACAAGAAGATGAAAAAACACACAAGCAGAGATATAGCCCAACCAATCATTTTTGTCATAAATGCAAAACATAAACCACAAGATCTTAAAAGAAAAATAAATAAATGTATCCTTGCTCTCTGGCGGACAAATTGTCACAGAGACACTTTCTAAATGACCTTAAATATATTTTGCTATTTCTGTACTGGAATTTCTTGTTATTTATTGGGCAACATGTGATGTGAAGTTTCTGCAATAAGCCAATAAAGGTTGATATATCAGTCTGGCCCTTGTAACAAGTGTCTCATTAAAACTTCAAAGTATTATCTAAGCCTATTGAAGACATCACATAGACATAACATAACTACTACAACACTGCCCTTGAGCAGTAGGCACACTGTACCTTGTGCATAGGATACATGCCATCCTGAGAGTATTCACTTTGTCCCTGGCCCTGCATGCCATGAGGTGCGTTGGGTGTTCCAGGTCCAGGACTGGGTCCCATCATACTGTGAACAGAGCCTGGTGAGGGGTCCGGTCCAGGGCTCGGACCCAAGATGGGCCCTGGGGATAGACCTGCCCCCGGAGAAGGGCCAGGATGGGACATACCACCTGACGTGTCTGAAGGGGTGGACATCTACTGGATTGCTAGGAGCATACCAGACAGCTTCAGGGGAAAAAAGAGGGACAGGATGTTAAAGCCATGCAAACAATACAGGTCCAATACCACCATAAAATATTTATGTATTCAAATCGTTTTTTAAGTTGTTTAAATTGTCTGCTCTTTTATTTTTTGAGTTGCATTTCATGTTTGAAAGAAATAATGATTCTTCTTATTAAAAAATGATTCATCACACTGCTGCTTCATTGGACAGGATTACATTGTATAGGTGCAACTATTTCTGTACATGTAGCATCTATGTGAACTAGGGCTGGGCAATATGACGATATATACCGTCAAAACAACATAAAAATGTCTATCGTATACATTTTTCAATATTGTTTCTATTGCGATAATTTATCTATATTTCTTTCATTCTTCTTCATAATTTCACTTAAAACCCGTACGTCCATTTTGCACTCAAGTGTTAAAATGAGAAAATACTCAGCACTTTTCATTTGTCGAGTATTTCATGTGTCAATAATTTAATTAGGCTTTACCATGTGGTTATTTTATAGACTATTTATTTATTGAATTACCAGAAAACATATATTGTGATACATATCGTTAGAGATATTAAATGACCTATATCGTGATAAAAGATTTTGGCCATATCGCCCATTATGTCTTAATGTTCTTTTGCACTTTGTTGCAATGTTCTTGAATGTTTATGTAAAGCACTTTGAATTGCCCTGTTGCTGAAATGTGCTATACAAATAAAGCTGCCTTGCCTCAATATTATCATTTTGGCCATATTCCTGCAGCCCTACTACAGTGAGTATGTGGCCTGCGAACCATAATGTAAACAAATGCCTGTTTGCTGTGGTTTATTACTGCTGACTGCTCAGACTGTGCCATCACTGGACATCTCTCCATCCACTGTAGCATCAGTCTGACCGACCACTTCTATATAAACTGTCCGTCAATCCCTTCCTGCTGTCAAACCTCACAGCCATAGCTACTGGTACCTAAATGCAGATATATGAGTTTAACGACGTAGCATTTTTAAATAACAAGCTTAACACAATGACCCATATCTGATTTCCTATAGTAAAACAGTCCAGTATCAATGCTGTCACCTCATTTCCTGCTGATAACGTTTGAAAAGAAAGAAAACAGACCGTGTTTACAGGGTTAAAACAGATGCTGAAATACCATTAAGTCAGTTAGTAATAACATACAGGATACACAGCGCAATGCAGGTTATATAAACAGATGGTATAGTGTTGTTTCGTGGCTATTCCTCTCAACGTTATCTTGGTAACTATCACTCTGTAGGCTAACTCTGATTGGATCATGGCTTCCCCCAAAAACACTGGTGGCCATCACGGATGTGCTGCTAAAAAATCAATGTTTTAGATGAAAGTCAAGCACCTGACATGACCTTGGCGATACAATAAGAGACTAACATGTAATAATATCACATTTAGAAGCACACAGATTCACAGTAAAACACAATCTAGGACGCTTTTCTTGCTGTCTGTCTGCCTCGCTGGACCAACTGAAGCGAGCTAGCTGACGTTAGCTTAGCATGCTAGCTATGCTAAGCTAACTAGCTCCGGGTAGCAGAATCTCTGTGTTTGTAAAGTTTGGACGTTTAGCTGAACGCAGAGTCGATATAAGTCATTGTTTATCACAGATGAAGCGCCGTTGGATGATTTACCTTTCGGCTGAACTGTAACCGCACTCAATTAGATGGAAGATACTGTAATGTTTCTTCAGGAATATGACTGCTGGTGTCCTAAAGTTCACTCCCCCTCCGTGTTGTTTTGCTGACATGTTAAAGTTTTTTCTTCTGTCGCCATTGGTGATTTGTCAATGTCACCGGAAGTCCCGCCCACCCCACCTCAACAGTGATTGGCTGGAACGCCACGTCAATCATCATATTTTTGTTTCTTTTTTGGCTTTGTATCTCTGAACCCTGAAACCATTTGCTGTAACTTTCTGGTCATTTCATTTCATTTCAAAATGTATTTCGAACGTGAAGAATACAATAAAAAATAAAAGAAAAAAAATAATGATTATACCAACAATACTAATGCATACAGTGCACTTTAGACTAAGCTACTAGACTTACCCTGCACTATATTCATTTTTAACAGTCTCTTCTGCACTTAACTCACTTTTTTAATAGTCGTGTATCACAGCTGTTACCCTGCACTATATTCAGTTTTAACAGTTTTCTACAGTATTTTTATATCTGGTATATTTCTTTGTACTTTGTACTTTGCACTACTAACTTTTTTACTGCCTTTTTACCAACAGGTTTTTGCATTATGGAACTGTGATGCTGGAAACTTGAATTTCCCTCGGGATCAATACAGTTACTATCTATCTATCTATCTATCTATCTATCTATCTAACTATCTATCTAACAAGTGGACAGTCAGAAACAAGTAGTATTTACATACAATGAAAAGCGTAAGAAAAATAAATTGTCACGAAATTTACTAGTTATTTCACAGCTCCAGTTGCAGATTACAATTTTACATACAAAACATACAAGCTAATAAAATATGATGTACTTTAATAGATATTTTGATACTGATTTGTCAATGTCACCGGAAGTCCCGCCACCCCAAACCTCAACAGTGATTGGCTGGAACGCCACGTCAATCGTCATATTTTTGTTTCTTCTTTGGCTTTGTATCTCTGAACCCTGAAACCATTTGCTGTAACTTTCTGGTTGAGTGGCCATTTAATTTCATTTAATTTCAAAATTTATTTCGAACATGAAGAATACAACAAAAAATAAAATAAAAAATAAAGAAAAAGAATGATCATACCAACAATAATAATGCATACAGTGCACTTTAGACTAAGCTACTAGACTTACCCTGCACTATATTCATTTTTAACAGTCTCTTCTGCACTATACTCACTTTTTTAATAGTCGTGTATCACAGCTGTTACCCTGCACTATATTCAGTTTTAACAGTTTTCTACAGTATTTTTATATCTGGTATATTTCTTTGTACTTTGTATCAGAATCAGAATCAGAATCAGAAAGGTGTTTATTGCCAGGTGTATGGGGTATACACTAGGAATTTTCTTTGGCTTTGTTGGTGCAGTCAAACAGTATAATTACAAAAGAATAGATAAAAAACGTAGAATAAAATAAGAATAAAATAAAATGTACAATTTACAAAATAAGCTATAAATTTACAAAATAAGCTATAAATTTACAAAATAAGCTATAATATATATATATATATATATACTTTGCACTACTAACTTTTTTACTGCCTTTTTACCAACATGTTTTTGCATTTTGGAACTGTGATGCTGGAAACTTGAATTTCCCTCGGGATCAATAAAGTTACTATCTATCTATGTATCTATCTATCTATCTATCTATCTATCTATCTATCTAACAAGTGGACAGTCAGAAACAAGTAGTATTTACATACAATGAAAAGCGTAAAAAAAAAAAATTGTCAGTAAATTTAGAAACATACTTTTTACTAGTTATTTCACAGCTCCAGTTGCAGATTGCAATTTTACATACAAAACATACAAGCTTATAAAATATGATGTACTTTAATAGATATTTTGATACTGATTTGTCAATGTCACCGGAAGTCCCGCCCCCCTAAACCTCAACAGTGATTGGCTGGAACGCCACGTCAATCATCATATTTTGTTTTGTTTCTTGGGCTTTGTATCTCTGAACCCTGAAACCATTTGCTGTAACTTTGGTAGTTTTGCTAGGAGCATACCAGACAGCTTCAGGGGAAAAAAGAGGGACAGGATGTTAAAGCCATGAAAACAATACAGGTCCAATATCACCATCAAATCTTTATGTATTCAAATTATTTTTTAAATTGTCTGCTCTTTTATTTTTTGAGTTGCATTTCATGTTTGAAAGATATTCAATAATGATTCTTCTTATTAAAAAAAGGATTCATCACACTGCTGCTTCATTGGACAGGATTACATTGTATAGGTGCAACTATTTCTGTACATGTAGCATTTATGTGTACATGTTCTAGGCATTTAGGCTTTACCATGTAGTTATTTCATAGAGACTATTTACTTACTGAATTACCAGAAAACATGTTATATTGTGATATATATCGTTAGAGATATTAAATGACCTATATCATGATAAAAGATTTTGGCCATATCGCCCAGCCCTAACATGTTCTATGTGGCACTATGCAGTAAAAATATCTGCTTTTGGTGCATTTGTGTAAAAAGTGAGGTGGCCTGTAAAATTTCTATTTGGTAATAATGTATTGTTTGTCTTCCTTTAAACAGAGTCCATTTCTTATCTATATTAAAGCATATTTTAACAACAAATCAATGCATTTTCTTTCGATTTCAGCATTTTAAGATTACTTAAATCAGGGCGCCCTGATGGCCTAGAGTTTACGACGTGTGTCTTATACTTTAATTGTAACTGCAACATCCCTGGTTAAGTTCCTGTTGTTGCATGCCATCCCCCCTTCCTATCCCCTCTCTACTGTCCACTGTCAATATAAAGGCAAAAACAAAAAAAAATAATACATAAATCATAGCCAGAGTGTGCATCTTAAGACCTGACACATGTTCATATTATTATTATTTTTTTTATGTACATATTTTGTTTCTTGGGCTTGTATCTGCCCTGAAACCATTTGCTGTAACTTTCTGGTTTTAGTGGCCATGACTGCTTACAAGATGATACTCATGGACAATACTCATGTAGAAGTTCACTACAAACTTGGAGATCTTGTCAACCATGATGAAATTGACATGATAATGTAATAACTTGTGTTTTTAATACTGTGATAAGCACCAATGCAGATGGGAAAGAGGTGATCTGCTGTTAGTGCTAAACCCTCTTCCTGCTTTTAACAAATAGATAAATACTTTATTTTGTTGCTTTTACTATTGAGATTAACATTAAGCTATACTTAATTATCTAAGCTATAGATGGATAGATAGATAGAGATAATATTTGGATGTTTTCATATATGTTGTTCATGCTGAAGTTTGGAGAATTATGTAAAAAAAAGAAGTGGTACAGGCATCTATTATGTTGTTGAAGAAAAGGTGTTGTTTGACTCTTTCACCCAATGCCAGCATCATATAAGCTACACTGAAGTGTTGAAACAAAAAATACAAAATAAAAATCTGATAGTGTTTGGACAATATATTTTTCTAACTGTAAAGCTACTCAGGGAACTATTTAGAGGCTAAAATGTTCTAAAATGCTCCTCTGAGCAATCCTTAAAGTGAACACATGATGGCAGCAGTGACCAGCAGTTGCCTGAATAAACTGCAGCTCTGTTCTGTGACACAGAAGCACCTGGCAGGTAATGAATTACCACCACAGACATCTGAGCTCTAAACAAACATGCCAAGTCCAGAGTGATGGAGTGCTAGCCCTCATTTACATACACTAACTTAGTAAGTCTGATGATAGCAATGTGGAGTTTCAAAGGTAAGCCATGCAAATGACACACAGGTTTTAGTCAAACTCCATTTGCATCGTTCTGATATCAGAAACTTTGTTTTCATTATGAAAAGATGAAGCTGTTTTCACTGGAAATTTGTTTGTTTAAAATCAACTGGGCTATTATTCTTTCTGTCCTGTTTTTTCTTCATAGTACAGTTCATAATTTGTCTGCATTTACATCAAGTGTATCTTATCCAAATAGATTAAAATAAATATTATAACTAGAACCTGTTTTAGGACGGAAATATGTCAATATTCAAAATGTTTCTGTGCAACTTTTCCTAGCTCTTCCTCTGAAAATCATATGAGAAAATACATTTTTTAAATGTCTTGTTGGCTCTGTCTTACACACCCAAGTACTGGCAGATGTCAGCTTTAGTGAAGAGAAAACATATGCATGTGCTTGAGAAAAATAATGTTTGTGCCATTCATATTTAACAATTCAGGCATGCATGACTATTTTAAGATAAAAAATAGAATAGAAAATATTTTATTGTCTATTTTTCGCGTGCAAAAGGCAGAAATTTGTCTGTGGTTTGCATGTGCAAAATCTGCTACTAAAAATGTACATTAAAACACAACATATCACATCCAGATAGGACACATTATAACACATTTACACAAAAATATGAGCATATGTTCACACTACTGTAAGCCAAGTATCAATAGATAGATATTTTTAGACAGTTTTACAGTTTTAAAATTCCTTCTACCTACCTACCTCTCTATCATCTATCTATCTCTCTCTTTATTTCTCTACCTACAGTACCTCTATATCTATCTATCTATCTATCTTCTACCTACCTAACTATCTCTCTACCTATCTATTTATCTCTCTATCTATTTATCTATCTCTCTTCCTACCTATTTATGTCTCTCTATCCTCTATAGGCGATGACACTTGGATGACCTTGTAAGACATTCAAAGCGTTGCAGCCTGACAGACCATCATTTGAATACCTCACATATCAATAAACAAAGCCTCACGTTTAAACTTTGATCTTAACTTCCCCTCCTCAACCATTCTGCCCTTTCTTATACGTCTCCATAAAGGATGTGCACAGGGTTCCTGAATGTAAATTTTACCCAAATAAACAAACCTAATTAACTTTGTGGTAAAAGCCACCGCCCCCTTCAAATTCAGCGAGCCAGGAAAGGGCTCAGCCACAGTCATTTGGCAGTGAAAGGACTAGTGGTTGTGGCTTCCATTCACCTTGAAACCCTCCGTAAAAGGCTCCGGTGAACCACTGGCGTGACATTTTATTCAAAGTCTACAGGTTTTTAAATGGATGGGCTGAACAATGGATCACTCTTTTACAGATGCAAAGAAGGTGCCTTGAAGTCATCCTTCTTCCCTCTTTTTCTTTAATAAACCCTCTCTTCATTTGTCTCTAGAAAGGAAAAATTAAATAAATTTGACCCAAATCAAGATGCAAAATATAATGGACAAAATCCATAATACTGTAACAAAATTCCCATCATATTTATAGATCATTCCTTTGTATTTTCTTGTTAGCGTACTTTTTACATACCTATTCATCCCATTAGAGCAAAAGAAGTAGCTAAATTATCCATTATTTTAGCAATAGAAAGTTATTTGATAACTTTAAAGGTTACTCATGTCAAATTTGAACTCTTATTTTTGTTATATATTGTATGCAATTTATTCTAAGCTCTTGCAAAATAGATCTTCATCTCAATGGCATTCAAATGAAACGTTACTGACTTTCTAACCACTTTATTAGAATTTAGACAGTAATGCATGATTATTACTGTTGACCAGATTAAATAGCTTTCCTACATTTTATGTCATCATAAAATGCATATGTTGGGTGTTTTGGGGGCTGCTTTTGATGGGCAATTGAGATTATATTTGACACTTTATGGACTGAACTATTAGTCAATTTATTTAACTAAAATTAATATTGGCAGTCTTGCATTTTACTTTGTATTTTATTTATGTATTTGACCGAAAAAAAGAACAGTAAATGAGCCTAAAGAGCTGATTTTTATCTCTTGTCCTTGGCTAGTTGTTAAAAAGGCTCCGTAAAAATACAATCAAACAAAATGCAATACAAAATTCATGTACAAAACATAATAAATATGCACAAAATAGTACAGTGCACATCCAATAATAAGTAATGCCGAATGCTGAATGAATAAAATACCAATAAAGGGAATTTGTGATTTATTATATCTATAAAATACACTTTTCTGGCAGTTTTATCATCATTCATAGCATCATTTATTTAACACTGAAAGAGTCTGTCCACTATAACATATTGGAACAATATTAATGTTCATATATTATATAATATTTGTATTGAATGATATTTAGGAGCTTTGCAAAAATGAGTGTCTGTCTTTTAAATTTAGTTTTACTGTTGAGCATCTGCAGGCACACTTATAAACAACAGGCAGAGATATACATAAACACACACACACACACACACACACACACACGCACCGTGTTGCTATCCACAGGTGTGTGCAAACAAAAGGAGTGTTATAATTAGTTTTACATGAGCCACATTTGGCAGCGAGCTGTTTGCTTTCTCTCGGTGTTATCTGAGAGTCCCATTTGAATAACCAATGCTTACATTGTGGTGCACTTATTCTTATTTCTGAGTCAGATGATGGAGTGAATGTTTAAACAGGGAAGACAGCCTCGACGGCATCGAAATAATAAAGAGGCCAACGCAGTATTTACTATGAGTACAGACTAACAAATGTGTTTGTTTAGCTAGTAAGCCGACGTTACAGTTTACATTAGATTTGTCGCTACTTGCAGGATTTCTGTTCGTCATGGCAAGTTCCACATAGTTTTTATTACAGTGAGCATTGCATACAAATTATTGCTTCTTGCTCTGACTATATTAAAGGTCTAGACACTCCAGAGAGCAAAATTCAACCACGTATCTTCACAAAATATGTGATTATAGAAGTTAGAAGATATAGAAGAAGATTATTAGAAGTGAGCTAACCACTAACACCACAGCCAGCCTGACTGGCGCTAGTCAGTCACAATAACTCTCCAAGTCTATTTTGTCTTTACTGGGCTGTTTACTCCCCCTTTAGGCCTTTTTTTTCTCTGGACTGTGCATCATTTCATTCAATATAGTGCTGCGGGGATGATTTTTGTATGCCAACCAGAAAGTTAGCATCGCCCTGGTTCCCTTGACAAAAAGCCAATGGAATTTTTCCATTTTGGATTATTGCAGAAAATAAGCACTGTGGCAAACACACGTTTATGATACTTCCATTTTTATTCATGAGTGTGATATTTATTGATGCATTTTATGTCGTAGAACACAACGTTAAAATCCCTTCAGCTTGTGTTAACCACAGACTTTATTTCAGGCTTCTAACTAAAAGCCCATTGATTTCCAAACGAGAGACCCGAAAGTGCTACAATGCTCATTTCCAGGTTTTGGGACTCATTCCTGTAGCAGTCCATAGACATTGAAGTTATTGAAGTGTATCTGTTAGTCATCCTCAAATGTTATTGGGTATAACATTACAGCAGCAATCCACATTCAGACTGACTGTTGGAAAAACGGTGGTTTAGTGTCTGCGTGGTGGACTTTTGGATCTCAGAGGTGTCCAGTTTGGCCTCGGCTGTTGTGTCGTCTCAGTAAAGGATTTCCTAAACATCGTTCTTGGCTAACTGCTCACTCTCTCTGTTCTTTATGCCCTGGCCCTCTGACCACTGTTTGTTATTTCTCTCTTCAAGTGCTTCTCGTGAAAGGAAAACTTCTGCAAGATTTACGGGCAGGTGCACCGTGCCCTCCCTCCTCCATCACTTCACCCTCAATTTCTGCCTGCCGGTGCTCAATTTGCGAGAGCTGCTTTTGAGCTCTCTCGAGGGACCGGCGTCTGGTCCAGGGCAACGAACGCTGAGATCTTTTTCCAAGATGGTGCCGGGGTCACGCAGGAGGCTGAAAAGAGAGGAAATGCTGTCAGAAGAAGTCTCTTTGTAGTTGCTTTTGTTGCAGGTGTTCTGCCATTCATTGTTAAAGTACGCTGTTTAATATTACAACCTGCCTGACATCTGGTGGCTCGGGGTTGGACCAAAGCAGCAGCTCATGATGATCAGGGATAACTCTGCCTGATAATATCTTCTGACAGATTACATATAAGCACAGATGTTGATTATCAGCAGATGATCTGTGAGCACTCTGCACATAGCCTACTGTTCAGTACTCTGACAGAAAATCTGCAACAGTTTTGTTTAAATGAATGTTTGCTTTGTGCTATCACAGAATCAACAAGTCCACCTAATTAAATTACGAAATGTGTTGTTTTTCTGCCTCCCAGAACGAGACATCTCAGATCTGACGTCCATATTGGCACGACAACATAAAATGTTGATGCCTTCCAAAATGCAAAAATAAAACAGTTTTCTTATCCACTATAATTCAGGTTTGGTTAGGTTAAAAAAATACACTGAATGGTTGAGTCGTAATACGGGTATCTACTTTGTTATGGTTAGGGGACCTTCGCCGTCATGGTTAAAGTAATATCTCGTTGTTTAGGGAACAATCATGGTCATGGTTTAAAGAAAACTGACTGGCGGTAGGAAACAGGAAGTGAACGTCCTCCCTCCGAGGCTCTATAACAACATCACACTACTTTCTAATTTGCTCCCGATGGACAAGGAGTCATCGAGGACTCTGTCACTTTAACGTTTGTCGAACATTTGCTGAGTCGGCTGGGGAGCTCTCCACAGAGACGACAAATTATTCTGCATTTGTTTTACGGCAGCAACAGTAGTGTGTTTCATATAAACAGAAGTATTGCAGAGTTTGCATCAGTAGCAACAGCCTCCTTGGCTGAACCATGAATGTACAGACAGATGGATACGGTGCCAACATTCAGTCTTGCTGCCAATTTGTCCTCCCGTGGCCCAAAAAGCCTTTTCCCCATAGAGCAGCGTTATACAACCGTTGACAGGACACCTGGGACTGCACACAAGGTCAATTATTACTCTTTGTATTAAGAATGTTTCATCCAGGAAGGCTTTATATTTGTAAAACCTTCCCAGAGCACTGAAGTCATGTTTGCATTAGCTTTAATGCATTAACATTTACTCAGATTACTCATTTACTCTGGCACGCTAGTGACGTGAGTAACGCAAGTTGCAGAGTACAAAACCGTGGTATCACCAGCTGCCGTCTGACTTCCGTTGCTCCTAAAGTAGTGTTATTATGGTAAGGATGGCGTCTAAGCGAGGCAAATGGCGTTACCACTAGATGTCGCCAAATCTTACACACTGCACCTTTAATACATTTGCAAGTTACCCAGCAGTATATAAAGTAATTAAAATGAGCTCCACCTTTACCAGCTGCAACATGAAAATGATGAGCACATTAATACATCAATAATTATAATAATTAAAATGAGTAATTTTACTTTTGGTAATTTAAATATATTTTGATGCAGACACTTTTGTACTTTTACTTAAGTTAAAATTTTGAATGCACTTGTTATAAAGCAATTTCCGCACTGTGGTATTGCTACTTCAGTTAAAGATCTGAATACTTCTTCTACTACTGTCCCTCTAACACCTTGACCTTCTCCTTACAGTATATTCAATGTATTAAGGGGGATTAGTTTCTCGTTGTTGCTTGGATTTTTTGAAGACTTTCTCAAAGAGATGAGCCTACTCTGCCATTTATAGACCCAAACACTTCAACATATCAACAAAAGGAAAAAGACATCACAGTTCTCCCCAAAACTGTCTGATCGACAGGTGAAACGCAGAAACAAACTTTTGAAAAATGTGTTGAATAACTGCTTTTGATACGCGTCTGTCTGTTAATGACATCTGTAATTGAGCTGTGTCCTCTTCTTTCACCGCCGGTTGGAATTGGATGAAACAGATGAAACAGGGCAGAATGGTTAGTTTGGCTCTTTTTCACCCAAATGTGTTTCCAGCCCTTTCAACTTGTAGCTGAAAGTGCAACGGCAGCATGTGTTTTAAACTTGTCACAGTGAATCTCTGCAGCGAGGAGGGGTGGGGGGGATGTAGTCAACCCTGAATACCTGCCCACCATCAGCGCATGGTGAGCATCTGTGAGCTGTTAAGACCACTTCATCGAAACCACATCCACAGGAGTGGGGTTAGTGGTGTTAAGATGTAAAGAAGGGTGCAATGTGTCTTTATGTATTTGTAAAAGGAATGTGGATATCCAGCGTTAAAGGAGAAAATGTATGAATGTGTTTTGTCTGCTGTGAATTGGTGCAGAAAGAAGACACAAGAAGTTCAGGGATGATATACTATGGTATGTGTGGCATGCTGGGACTAATTGCTTGTTTCCACTCACAAAAGTTAGCGTTTTAACGATTTAACGATGGACAGTTTTAGTCATTTTCTATCCCTAAATCACCCAAAATACCTTCACAGAATGAATTCATGATAAAAATATCTTAAATGGATTGTTTTACAATTCAAATAGGCGGCTGCTTCTGTTTGGTCAAAATGTTTTGCTGGTCTTTCAGCGGTTTGGAAGTGAGGTGTCAAAAGCTAAAGATCAACATGTCTTAGTGGATCTGTCTCAGACCGGCTCTCTTTGAAACTTAGCCTACTTTTCAAGATATTTTTGGACTCGCCTTCATCACTAGTTCTTCTGTTTCCCATACAATTTCTATAATTAGTTCATCTCCTCTCTTGGCTGTTATCAGTGGTTATCAGCCTCATAGATCAGAAGGGGCCTGCTGCACCCACTATCATCGATTCACATGAGCGATCACTGAAAGAAGGAATAAAAGAAGACGACAGCGACATCTAGTGACCGTAGTAATAATGACAGGAGGAAAAGTGGAAATTAGGCGCTGTAGTATTGACAGCATGAACTCTAAATGAAGGTCGGGGTTTCGCTTTCACGTAGTAGGTGTAGCAGGACACTACCGATCCACATATATGAGGTTTATAACAACTGATAATGTACATTTAATGACCCGATAACAGTAAAATTCTCCACAGCACTATAAAATGTTAAAGGCCTGTATACAGTGTGCAATGAGCCCTTATTTAAACTGATCATTTTAATATTAAATGGATGCGTTTTGAAGTCCTGCAGAAAGATCTACATTTCTGTTTATCATCAGGCTTTGTTTTCATAATTTGGTAAAGCTATGAACACTGTTTTATGTCTATTTCGGTCCTGAACTGGACTTGATTTGCTCTTAAACATCTCAAGCCAAGTTTCCATTTTTAGATTTTGACTGAACTTCCAGAAAATCCGCAAAGGAAATTCATGTAGGTCGTAATTTATACACCAAAGTTTGTTTCCATTGCACTTCCATGGCAACGTCTTGCAATATTTCAAGTTTTTTTTAATTTATTTTCGCCGTTTTCACTCAGGTTTCTTAATTGAAAATGTGCATAAAAATAGGTGGATGAAAATGCAATCTCAGTCTTAGAGTACATAACAAAAGTGTAGTAGAAAGTTACTCGTCACCGCAAAAAAATAGTTTGTTTTTTGTAAAGATTAAACAACCGATAGAACATATTAATCAGTGAGCTTTAGGACTGCTAGTGGTTTGGTTGCAGATTGCAACCAACTGAGTACCCCTCTGCTCAGTCCTCCCTTTCCAAGACTGCGGTAATGTGAGTCGCCCAGTGCAAAACCACGGTAACGCCGTTCACCTCACTCAGAGGCCATCCTTACCATAATAACACTACTTTAGGAGCAACGAAAGTCAGACGGCAGCTGGCGATACCATGGTTTTGACCTCTGTTGCTCACGTTACCGCAGTTTCGAGCATGTCGTAGAACTATAGTGGCCTTCAGGTAACGTACAAATGTAAAAGGCTCTCTCGAGTCAGTGTTCGGTTTGTCCGTTCTGCGCTACTGTAGAAACATGGCGGAGAAACATGGTGGACTCCGTGAAGAGGACCCGCTCCCCATGTATATATGAAGGGCTCATTCTAAGCTTACGAAAAACACAACGATTCTTAGTTTCAGGTGATCATACACTAATGAAAACATAGTTATGATTATTATATTTATATTTATTTATATTTCTGCTAATAGATAAGATGTATTAGTCAAAAAAGAAAAGATTTACTGGCAACCAGAACATCAACAACCTCCTGAATATTTATTACATTTCGCATTTCTTGGCCTGAGAGAGCAAACTTAAATGTTTGCCAAAAAAATACAGAGAAAAGAGAGTGGAAAATGTTTGAAAGTGGACAAGCAGCTTTGTGAGACAGACAGAACCACAAAGTATCAGTCTGGAAATTTCACTAAAGATCTGGCATCCTCTGTTTGACCATCTTGACAGAGATGATGTATTGTGGTATTATGCCGTATATTTTCACATGGATTCTGACCTCTGTGTAAACTCTGCTCCCTTTGTCTGTCTGTGTGTGTACTGAACAGTCTGTCTGTTGTCTGTCTGCCTTTGGGTTTGTTTGTCTCTGTCTGCAGCGTTTTTATCATTTCTTTAAAAACACACTTACTTACTGCATATATTGGACATATTTAACATTTTTATCATTTCTGACTGCATCACCTTTTTAAAAATATTTTGATCTCATTGTATTTCTATCAGTGCTTTCTTTGTGTTCATTGTCACAATTTTCCACTTGGATTAGAAAGTGAACTTAAAAGAAGAAAAAAGTGGCAGTTTGGTGATTTCTTAACTTGCACACTCACTCTGTATTGTGTCTTAGTATTAGGTATTCATACAGGTTATCACTTGCTGTAATGCACACCATTCTTATCGGACTTAACAGTGTGTAAGAAGATGATGTATGTTTTGTCAACCCTGTGCTATTTGACAGGTTTCGAGGCTTAACCCATTACGGAGGTAACGACAGATGTGTTTTTGACAAACGGGATCAGGCGCTGCCTTCAGATACATCAGCCTTCATCTTTTCACTGCAGACTCAGCGCTCACTTTAAGAGAACAATACACAAGATAAGTATTTAGTTGTTGAATCCAAGCCTGTGGTATTTCACCTGGCACTGCAGAGGTGAAAGCCCATTGACAGTGAAGGCAGCCGCCCAGCGCTGCAATTAATATGTGATTCCTCTGCTCACAAAGAGCTTGTCAAAGTGCCCCACCTCTCTCCTCACAGGCCTTTCACAATACAAATCCTCCCCGCCATTCTCCAGGCTGGAGGTTTCAAAAGACATTTTCCCTCCTCTCTCTCTCTCTCTCTCTCTCTCGGAGCAGATGTGTATGTAACTTTTTCACCCTGGACAGGAATCTTGTGATGACTTGTTGTCGCTGACAAACAGATTGAACTGTCATATTTGTCAGACTCGGGTTTTGTTATGGCATTAAGCAGCGAGAGCATTCACAGGAGTCAGAGATGCTCAGTGATTGGTTCACATCCAAACCTCTTCTTCTCCTCTGTAACCTGTCCAAGAGTGAGCTAATACATTTATGATCATTTTATTTTAGCTTTGATTGTCTCTATTCAGGCTGTTCTCATACACTGTTTGTAGATATACCTACAAAAAGCAATGCATTGTAATTCGTATATAACCCACAAAATCAATTTGTATGTAATCCACATATTCATGAACAGGAAGTATAAAGAGCATCAAACTGGATTGGACTTTCGCCCAGGAGACCGCTGTTCGTGCCCTGTGTGAAAACCGAAGTCAATGTTTGTTGTTCATGTTCATTTTTAACCAGAAATCTATAGATACAGTTGATGTAAATTAAAATTTGCAGTAATCTAATCTTCAGACAGCAGAAAAAAGTGACTTTGTTCTCTGCTCAGGTAGACATTACTCCTCTATATCTTTACATAGACAATAATTGTTTGCTGCTTTATTAATGCTCTGAATATCGTATAGAAAACCTTTCAGTACAGTATTTAAGTAAATAGTTATATTGCACTACTGGTTAATGAGAAGGAGAAGATAACCTCCTTTGTGTTGTCCTCACTATCGTAAAACAAGCAAGCTGACAATCACACACACGAGCCAGAGAGAGAGTCGGCTTATAACTCAAAACACAGCAGAGAGAACTATCTCCACTCATGTGCTCTCTGTCTACACTCAGCATCTTCCTTTCTCTGCCTTGTGTACAATACATTTGCTCAAATTTCATGATTTGAGCTGCCATAACTACCCAGGATTGACTATTTCTTGGTATTTATGATTTCTTTCTATGCATCCTGGAGTACCAGAGGATTAAACACTCTCCATCAGACATGCACAGACATGCTTTTTTAAAACCTTTGACCGCTTTATAACTATATAACCAGAGAGCCACGACATCAACCTCTCAGAAAACTTTCAAAAGCAGAACCGTCTGTTCCGTCTTATGGAAAAGTTATTTATGATGGTGTCATTTGTAATACATTCAAAGCCTGTATTACCCCGCTATTCATCTCCTGACAGGTTTCCGCTGAACTCAGTGTTACCTGTCTGAAAGGAAAAAGCTCACACATGAGCTGAATGCCATCTCGGAGAGGTGTGCTGACATAAGTCGGTCCACTTCTATTTTTATTCTGACTCAAATAACACAAGTTACAGGAAGGAACATCTCTGAAAATCCATCTGAAAAGCCAAACATGCCTGAAATTGTCACAGTGATGCGTTTTCCAGAGGTTCAGCCGTACAGCTGGGATAAGTTTGTTCAGGCAAATTGCTGTGCGAGTCCATCAGTGAAATGTAGACATGGCCTGGCTCTGAGCCAGAGCATAGCCGGCCCACTGCAGTCATCAAGAGGAATCCACTTTTACAGTCAGAGCAGAGGAGGGAATAATTATGTGACCAGTACAAACCTGTTGGTGAAAGAAAGTCAAATGTGTGAACACTGTGAGTAAAACACACAGTGACATACTGACAGTTGAACACTTGAAATTCAGTTTTATTCATTAATGTCAATTTTTTTCAACTCAACAGTTTTTTGTGTTATTTGTCTTTATCATCAAGGTGCTGACGCATCAGGCAGAAATGTTCTGAGATGGGAAACATCACAGGTTTCATGCTCAATTCTGAGTTTTCTTATTATGCAAATTTCCCAACTGTGGGACTAATAAAGGAAGATTCTTATCTTATCCTATGCAAATACTTAAATAAAACAATAGATGTACAGTAGAGATGTTCATAATTAACCGTTTAACTGTTAACCGACATTAAGCATTTTAACCGATTACGCTAATGGTTAAAACGGTTCAAATAAATATTTAGAATTAATTAAGAAGCTGAGCGGCTCAGAGGAGTGGCTCATCACTTTAAGGAGAAAAACTGGTCCACCTTTTCGTAGCATTTTCGTAGCATCTATTCAGCGATAAATAAACTGTACACACACTGCTACACCTACGTTCACAGCTATAACGCCACCAACAACCCCACACTCACCGCCAACACACACACGGACACTCGTTAAAGTTACGTCGCGCTGACAGACTGTATGTGTGTGGCGGCGGCGAGCAAGAAGCCTCCGGCAATGCTAGAGCTGTTTATCGGACAATCGCTATCGTTAATCCGGGCAGACACACAGCTGACAACCTGCTAAACTAAACTGGAGACTTTTACTGGGAAAGTGGCTGCATGTCCGCGACACTACACGCAGCAGCGTGGCTGCTAAGTTAACGCTCCCGGACGGTGAACTGGGTTCTCAGTTGTGCTCATACACTGCAGCTGGCGCAACGCACAAATCTTGTCGGTTAACGGTTAATCGGTTAACGAGAGTCGGTTATTGGTTTTGAACATTTTTCTAAATGAGCATCCCTAATGTACAGCTTTTCTTTGGTATAGAGGCAAAGTGCAACAAGTCATGCTCAAACATGCACTGAAATGCTAACCAACTGCCTGTAGCTAGCTAAAAACATCATATTCAAGCATATCAATTGAAAATTCTAGCACCCTATGGGGCCGCACACATGCCGCGTTTTTGCGGCCTTAAATTCATTGTTCTCAGTGTAGACATGCAGAAGGTGCGCTCAAACGCGAGAGCGACGCCGTCCCTTTATGTGCTATCGTACTGACTCTGTGTATTCTTTGCACCTCTGACTGCATGCTTTTCTGTTTTTGGATAATAAAGTTAAATTTGATTTGATTTAAATACAAAACTGTCAAAAAATGGTATCTGGCGTGGCTGCCCGACTCATGCCATAATCAGCACTGAGTGACTTCTTACTTGAGCTGAATTTCAAGTTGAAACTACAATAAAACATTTTTTTATTCTACGTCACTATCTCTGAGAGTAGCATATTTACACTGATGTGTTTACATTAGTCAGTACAGACTACCTGGCATACAAATGACACGGCAAAAGCAAGAACAGTGTTCTTATTGCACACAAAATGACGTGTGAATTACCGTGTCATTCATACACCATTTAGTGCGACCGGGCTACAAATTACATTCAAGTGAATATAATAATTCAAAACTAAAACATGATTCTAGTTCCTGTAACTTTATATGAGCATGACCGACTGGCCTCCATAGTTTTCCTTCTCCGGTGTTCATACCAAAGAAGAAGAAACACCTGAGTGTCAGATGATTCCTGTTGGTTATTGGAAGAAGACAAACTCATATTTTAATTTTTTTAAGAACTAAAAACAAGAGTTTGATTGTGCCATAAAACTGCAAACAAGCCAACACAGGCTGTACTACAGGGAAGTGCTCACCAGATGCTTGAAACATCTCTTAAGTGAGCGTGAAATATAATGTTTTTCATATTTTCTCCTTTCAGCGGCGTTGAAAGGTTTTCACGTCAATGCAGCAACATGTACTGAACCCCCCCCCCCTATCAGAAACACAGTCAAAGCACTGGACATGTTTTCACATTCATGGAGCTGCTGTCTTTTATCATCAGATCTGCACATGCATGAATGAATTAAAGCTACAAATGTGGTGAAACTTGCAATTACATAACACATCTTTTCAATTCTGTCAGTGGATTTGGTGTTAAATAGCGTTCATAATGTGTAGAAGAGGAGACGCTGAATGTTCTTTAATGAAACCTTTAACCCAGAGCGATCGCAGCAGACGCGCTGACAGCACTGATTTTGCATTTCTTCATGTTAGTTTTAAAATATTCCGAGTTAACAGCAACACGGTGTGACTTAACGGGGAACAGGTGGACCTCCTTAAGCTGTAAGAAAATAGCAAAAGCATAACAAGGCCCCTGTGGTTTCCTAAGTGTGCCCTCATTTACCATATATACCAGCATATATCAGGGTTATAATCATTAACAACCAGTTCAGCAGGAGTTCAGTGTGCACCGTGAAGCCTGTGGAAGCCTGTTCTGAATGGGATATTTTGGTTTCCCCTGAAACCACACGAGAGAAGCTGACCAAATGTTATGGTTTACTTGTTTCACAGAGCTCAATGGGAACTATTTCCTTTCACTGCAGAGAGAAATCAAACGGGATTGAGTTGCAAATAATGGCCTATTTCTCAGCAGTTCCTCTTGTGGCTAAAGCTCGGTGCTGAAAATTTCCCCCTCAATTGCAAACGATTTAACATGCATGACACATATTTGAAAACGGTGCTCCCGCAGGCGCCATTGTCCCGCTTTGCCCCAAAATAACGATTAAGGCTTCTATCGAATATCAGCGGGGATCTTAAGTGGCTCATACGCGGCGTCGTATTGTCTTCATGCGCGCCTTGCGCCCGGTGCAGAAACGTGATCACACCACGCTAAGCGCTGCTGGGAAAAAAAAACACATACATGCAGCAATTTTAAGGTAACCATTAGACTTTTTAAAACATACAGTCACCTTTCCATGTGGTGCTTCTCTGATATCCCTCTTTTGTGCTCTCAGAGGGCCACAAACGCAGGAATTTTACAGTTTCACCAATCCTAAAGAATGACACCACTTTTTTAAAGAAATTATACCTAAACAAACAGTGAGTGCACTTGGCTTCAGACAGCTTTAAGAGTCCCCCCCCCACCCCGTGCAACAATTACCCCTTTTAGGATTGGCTAATCCTGAAATATGGGCCTGTGACTAATGGCGGAATTTAGCAAGAAATCAGCTCCAGTTTCACCAGGCTTTATTGACTCTAATGCATGATGCAGATACCTTCAGCTATGATGAATGAGCGTGGGTATACTGTCAGGTCCTCCCTCCTCCTCCTCCTCCTCCTCCTCCTCCTCCTCTTTCACTGTTGCTTTTGTGCAGGTGATAATGAAAAGTGTCAGAGAAGCATGTAACCGGCCCTTTTCACTGGCGCTTGCCAACAGAATAAGCTGTCATGTCAACAATGATGTTGATGGGAACACTTGAGCTGTTTTATTTCTTGTTGTTTTATCGGGCGAGGTGCCTCAGAGGAGTTTTTCTCCGTCTTTAATAAACTGCAATATTGTATCTTATTTTTGAGCGTGCGCCAGCCTGCTCTGACATTTTGCTACAGGGGGATTGAGCACAAAGCCACAAGAGCGGGGGTTTTAGTGTACTTTACTGCACAAACAAGGTATCAATCAGGCTCTGGATGTGGATCTCAACAATGTTATGGATATGTGAAACACTTTTATTTGACAGTGACAGATATTGTACTGATGGATTAGTGCAGATTGCTTGATAAATCAGCCTCTGAAATGTTTCAGACTTTCCGTATACTCCTGGGGTTTTACTTTGAAGGGACCGAAGTCAATATTTGCATGGTTGCACCTGCAGAGGAAAAGAAAAGTGGATAATTATAATGTCATATAACTAAATCTTAAGGGAGTTGAGTTTGTAATTCCTGGATTGAAATGGCATTAAACACTTTCAGATTGGAGATAAGACTTTATTGATTTCACTGAACCACAAAAGCAAAGCAAACAAAATAAAGGAGCAATAATGTTGAATGCAAATAAATCTTGGGTTTAATTTAGTGTGTGTTTGTATTGGCAATCAGAAACAAATGCTATGTACTTTTTGAGAAGCATGAAGATTTCTAAAATTGGAAATATGAGGCCATTGAAAAGCTGTGTAACCTCCAGTTATTATCATTTCCTGTAATTTTGTGTTTTGCATTTTGTCATTGATTTGTGTAAATAAATACAGAAATTTGCCTAAAGTACATTTTGAACAGATAAAACAATGTGCGATTAATCACGATTAACTATGGACAATTATGCGATTAATCGCAGTCACATTTTTTAATCGATTGACAGCCCTAGTTTTTATTCATTCCTTCTTATGTACTGCAGTAAATGTTACTCACTGAGCACCAGCAGCAGATTCCTTAAAAGCTTGAATACATATTTACATAATACACATGCGGCGTTTGACCGCAACAGCCACCTCTGCCACTTGTTTGATGTCAAATAGGGATTTCTGATGAAAGGAACGGTACCCTTTATACAAAAGCTGTTGTATAAATACAAGTGAAACCTGCACTCTGGGGATTTTATTTTGTGAATAAACAAGTGTATATATTATTTAAACAAAAAAAGAGGAAGAAAAAAAGTACAGGAATTATTGAGGCAACAAAGAGCCAGGAAACACTTGCCAAGAATTTGAAATAGTTGACTGCAGATACTTTGTTAATCATAAACTATACTTATTAAACCAGACCCCAATGAAATTATGCTCAATTTAAGCAGCGCTGCCAAACAGCATATCTATATTTTTCTTGCAGACATCCTCCGTGCAGAGAGGAAAGAGAGAGAGAGAGAGAGAGAGAGAGAGAGATTACATCTTGGCAGTTGCAAAACTCAACTGACTGCCTGATGTGACATATAACAACATCCAGAGAAACACCAATAAGTCACGCTCATGAACCCAGAAGGCAAATATGATCAAGTGTTATTTTAAAAGCGATGCAAATTAAGTTAAAGTGATACATGTTGAAAGGCTGAACCTTTTGGAAGCAGATGTGTTTCTCTTATCAGCAGAGCAGAAAATAGACCCTCTTCTCCTGCATGTCTTTATGTTTTCACGTGTTAATCTTCTATAAACTGTGAAGTCTGATTACGCATGAAGGGTGTGTATCTGCCAAAATGTGTGTTGTGTATCCCGGATTAACCCCCTCGGATTGGAGTCCGTCAGCAGCCTCCTCTGCTCAGAAACGGTTATGAATGGGCAGTGCCGTTTAATGACACTGAATCCCCCTTTATTGGTAATGTTAAGTACCAATATGAAGTCGGGAGCCCAGTAATGACCCCCTGGGGAAGGAAGCACTTTGGTGAACGGGGGGGGGAGAGCATTAAAGTGCTCGAGCAGCTGCAGCGCTCTCTTGACAAATGCTCCTCTGAGCCGCCATTCGTCATTATGTTGGACTGTTGAGTTTTAAAATGACAATTACATTTAAAAAAAGTATAATATATATATGCAGCAAGAGCAAAACTTTGTGATCACTTCATAATTTACATTAAATGTTTGCATGAGTCCTCCATTTTCACCCCTTTCCTCATTATAACACTTTGTTCTGAACACTGTGTAGTGTCATTTCAGGTTATACTTTTCCTCATGAGGAAAAATATGATACCACTTTAATGTGTGTATGGTAAATAAGAAGATAGTGTGAAGTCTATGCTGGCTGCTGGGTTAATTAGTGAGCTTCAGACGTGCTGGTAGGTGGATTTGTATTACCTTAGGACATGCAGAGCAAGGCTAGTTGTTTCCCCCTGTTTCCAGTCTTTATGCTAAGCTATGCTAACCTGCTGCTGGCTATGGCTTCATGTTTATTGCACAGACATGAGAGTGGTATCAGTCTGCTCATCTAAGAAATGTAAGAGAATGATTTTGGAAGTGTATTTTCTAACACGCAGTAAACACGTGTTAATTAGGATTAATTAGGTTTAGGAAAAAATATCATGGTTTGGCTTAACATTAGTTTGTAAAGTGAAAGTGAAACTTAGTGTTGTGAACACAAACACAAACAGCACATTGTTGGTTTCACACGGGACAAGAACAACAGTCTCCTGGATGATAGCCTTCTGTTTGTTGGCAGAAATGGAATATAAAATTAATAATAGGGCAGTCAATTGATTAAAATATTTAATCGCATGATTGTCAATTTTTTTTATCTGTTAAAAATGTACCTTAAAGGGAGATTTGTCAAGTATTTAATACTCTTATCAACATGGGAGTGGGCAAATAGGCATGCTTTATGCAAATGTATGTATATATTTATTATTAGAACTCAATTAACAACACAAAACAATGACAAATATTGTCCAGAAACCCTCACAGGTACTGCATTTAGCATAACAAATATGCTCAAATCATAACATGACAGGGAGAAGCTTCAGTTGGTTGCAATCTGCAACCTCACCATTAGATGCCGCCAAATCCTACACAATAGAGTAGACCTTTAAAGGGCATACTTTTTTTACTGCTTACTTTATATGTTAGTATTTGTGTTTGACATGTGTTTTTTTACTATACTTTGTACAGTGAGGTTCGTTCGTGTGCTTCTGCTAATTATCCAAGGTATCCATCTATCTAATGTTTGTTAAAGCAACAATGTGTGTAGGACTGTAATAGATGTATTTCATCCCTAAAATTACTTGAATTTTTCAGTTTCAGAGACTTATGACAACCTTGATATATTATCAGTTAAACACATCTCATTCACAGATACCTCACTGCCCTCCCACTAGAGTTATGTTTTCTCAACAAGGACTATGTCTCTCCTGGTCTCCCCGTTTCTTTTCCCACAGGTTAGCTGGTCATTTATTTTGCAGGCGGACCTTGCAGGCAGTCTATCAGCGCTGGTGTTGATAGACAGCCAATGGAGCATAGCCAAACAACATGGACGCAGGTGTTGGTGCTGTACATCTGAGATCTGAGGAGCCATCTTTTGCCGAGGTCGTGATCAAAGTGGAGACCCTGACCGGGGGGGAATTTTCCCATCTGCAAATCAACGAACCAGTTTATCGTTCATGCTAAAATTGATAGGATGATGGCATTTGGATAGTTTGCAAGTCAGATAAAGATCGCGGTCGTCCATCAAAACGTTAACACAGTTCTACTCACGTAAGCGTGCAAAATAAAGCATCGTATCACACCCCCACCAAAAAAATGGCTGCATCGCTGCTATCGCCTCTATCAGAGCCGGGCCTTTTGTTTGGGGCCGTTATCAACACTGGTCACAGTCAACCATTCTTCTTGTCACCTCAATCATATCTGCCTTGGTGGTGGTTTATGACTATTGTTTATCATATGTAATCCAAATACCTGCATGCCCGTAGAGGAGAGAGTACAGTAGCACAAAGATGACTTAAGTTCTGACTTCTTTCGTTAGTTCAGCAGGTTCACGGAGAAAAAGTTTATTGGTGGATGCAACTTTTCTAGCATGAAACTCTTAACAAAGATGTCATCTTTAAACAATCCCTGGAGAAATAAAAGATAGAGGAAGGCGAGACATTTGTCAGCTTTGTTTCTATAAACATTTTGAATTTTTTTAATGTCAATTATTTTAAATACAATTCATCTATGATGTCAGATAAACTGGGAGTCTACACCCAGTAAACAAGAACACTTTATTGATCCCCCGGGGGGGAAATTAGATTTTACAGATAAAGATCTGTGTACAAGTACATTGAATAAATAAAGTTAGAAGCGCAACAAAATAAAAAGTTAAAATAAAAATTTTAAGATAAGTAGAGCAGAGTAAACAGTAATAAGAAAAAAAATATAGAAGAAATAAGCTTTACAATAATACTAATAAGAGATTAGTAGATAATAATATTAATACATTATAATACAAATAGGCCGATGTAAATATATGTGCTTTATGTGCATTAATGTAGTATATCTACAAAAAACAACTTTAACTATTAGTGCAGTTCATATCCCTGAGCCAATTTGATTAGATTACATATAACCTATGTTCACATGCATTTTGATGCCTTCATTTTACCGTGCAAAATCTCCAAATGCAGTAGAAAACTGGTTAAATTGTCAAATATTTTATGTAGACTGCAGCATTATAGCATGGGTTTATAAAGCAAGATGCTACCACAGTAATAGAGGCTAGCCTACTTCAACCTATTACCCAGTTTTGGCTCAATGCGTTAAAAAAAACATTCACTTTTCAACCAATTTAGTCATGTCTTTACCCAGACGTGTACTCATTTTTGACCTGCAGATCACTAAATCACTGCTTACTTGGCAGGCCTGAGTCAGATAAAAAGAGGACTCTGTTTGAAGGATGAAATACAAAGGAGTCTGTTAAATATGATTTATAGTCGGCACAAACAGCACTTCCAATCATGGGTGTGAATGAGAGAAAGGTGGCACACATTTTGAACACACATGTTCATGTCCGTGGACTCGGCCCCCGCTGCCTGCTGTGTGACTGATAGTTTGGTATTTCTACATGTGAAAGACGAACACTTTATTGATGTGTTGAGCCTGTTTGGCTCTCCTGTGGCGGTGGGAGGCTGCGCCATGTGTAGATCTGATCACGCCTCGCTCTCCATATGGCCACCCAAATGGAGTTTTTTTTTTACCTTCTTCAAATACCAAACTAGTTCTGCAGAGTGGAGTTAAGGGAGGTCCATGAGAAATGAAACAAAAACCAGTGGTGGAAACTTTTACTCAAGTACTGAGTAAATTTCCTTTTTTATGTGACTTAATACTTCTACTCCACTACGCTACATCTCAAATGGAGATATTGTACTTTTTACGGCACAAAATGTATTTGATAACTTTACTAGTTATTTTGTAGATTCAGATTATTAATACAAAATATAAATCCACTAATGAATTATGATGTGTTTTTATGGACTAGGCCAACCGGCAGTACATACAGTCGTACAATCCAATAATATAGTACATATTATTCTCAAATAGGCCATTCTGCATAATGAGTATATTCACTTTTTGTACTTTAAGTATATTTTGATGTGAACACTTTTGTACTTTCATGTTAGATATTGAATGCAGGACTTTTACTAGTAACACTGTATTTCTACACTGTGGTATTGCTACTTTTACTTATGTGAAAAAATCTGAGTACTTCTTCCACCACTGGTTAAAACTAGCTCCACTGACTGCTACCTACACATTGATTCATCAGTATTAATAACCTAATAATGTAAAATATAATAAAAAAAATATTCTAGAGCTGCAACAAATCATCAATTAATCAATTAGTTTTCAACTGTATGATCTGCAACTATTTTGATAATCAATTAATCGGTTTGAGTCATTTTTTTAAGAAAAAAAAATTCAAATTCTCTGATTTAAGCTTCTTAAATGTGAATATTTTCTGGTTTCTTTACTCCTCTATGATAGTAAACTGAATATCTTTGAGTTGTGGACAAAACAAGACATTTGAGGACGTCATCTTGGGCTTTGGGAAACACTGATCAACCATTTTTCACCATTTTTCTGACATTTTATAGACCAAACAACTAATTGATTAATCGAGAAAATAATCGACAGATTAATCAACAATGAAAATAATCGTTAGTTGCCGCCCTAAGTAATTAGAACAAATACTTTTGATGCATTAAGTACATTTTGATTATAAAACTTCTGTACTTCAAGTTAGATTTTAAATGCAGGAGTTTTATTTGTAATGGATTACTTATACATTGTTGTGTTGGTATTTTACTTTAAGATCAGCGTACTTCTTCCACCTGACAAAAACTAACACAACAGGACAAACAGACAAACAGTCATCAGTAACTGCTCAGATGAATAGTGCTTTGTTTTTACATAAAGGCCTTGTTGTACTTTTTTGTACAATCCAGGTTTTGCGAGCAGAGGCGTGTATAATGTGTTTGTGTTGCACTGGTGCTACTGGGATAACTGACTGAGAGCAAAGGTCAAGCATAGGGTCACTTAGAAGCAGCCTGAGGGCCGTTTCTACTGTTTACTTTTTGCATAAAGGATCACTGCAGGAGAAGATAAGCACCAATGTTTTCCTTTATTCTCAACTATTTGCATACATGCTTTCATCCGTTTTCTCTCCTGTTACTGATGGCGATGACAGACAAACATTATCTTAAGTCAATCTGAGAATGAATACTGCTTTTGTTGCAGTTATAACTGCAATTAAGTATTTCCCAGACACTGTATAACTTGTTATTTACACTGACCTGGACCAGGATGTATATACTACAGCCATGACTGGTTTGGAAGCATATATTAATAATTATTCTTATTGGATTGTACTACTTTATTTACTGCCAGGTATCTCAAAACAAATAAAAACAATCATAATATATTAGTTGATTTTATTTTATATTAATAATCTGAATCTGCAAAGAAACTAAAGCTGCCAAAGGAAAGTAGTAGAGTAAAAAGTAGGTATTTGCCTCCAAAATGTTGTGGAGTAGAAGTATAAAGTAGCATAAAATGGAAGTACAAGTACCTCAAAATTAGTACAGTACTTGATTAAATGTACTTAGTTGCATTCCACCATTGAGGAAGAATACAAAAGTATTAGCATTAAAGTACTGAAAGTAAAAGTACTCATGCAGAGTGGCCCATTTCAGAATAATCTATATTATATTATTGGATTGTACCACTTTACTATATTTACTACCGTGTTACTTAATGCATAAAAACATATCATATTTTACTAGTTGATTTATATTTTGTAAAATTAATTTGACTCTGCAAAGTAACTAAATAAAATAAATGTAGTGGAGTAAAAAGTACAATATCTGCCTCTGAGATGTAGTGTAGTAGAAGTATAAAGTAGCATAAAATGCAAATACTCAAGTACACGTAGTCAAAATTGTACTTAAGTACAGTACTTGAGTAAATGTTATTAGTTACTTTCCACCACTGAGTAAGAGTACAAACATATTTGCGTTAAAATATACTTATAGTACAAAAAGTACTCATTATGTAGAATGGTCCATACAACACGTCATAGTTTATTAGTTGACTAAATTTTGTATTAATAATCTGAATCTGCAAAGTAACAAAAAATGAAGTTGTGCAGTAAAAAGTACAATATTTGCCTCTAAAATGTAGTAGAGTAGTGGAGTAGAAGTATAAAGTAGCATAACATGTAAATACTCAAGATAAGTACCTCAAAATTGTAGTAAAGTACAGGACAGTACTTGTAGTAGTAAATGTGGTAGCATACTTAGTTACATCCCACCACTGGAAACCATACCATTCAACACCATCATCATCATCATCATTATTTTAATCCATATAGTTGTTTTCATGAGAAGGACACTAACAAAGATATTGATCAGAGTCCTAATTATCACCCATTTTGAATGTTATCAGCTGATTGAATGGGCGTTATCAACGGTTATCACTACCATCCAAATGCTTCAGACATAATTATCTCCTCTAGCCAATAAACCTGCTGATTGTTCCCCACAGTGTGGAAACCTGGTGGTGTTAAACTCTGTTCTGTTTCACTGGTGTGAAAGGTTGAGCGGGAGGAAAGCGAGGCTCTCACACCTGAATAGAAGAAGTGTAATTCCTCTGGTTTAAGGCTCATCCTCCAGTGTGTGTATATGTGTCTATCTCTGGGCCTCATTGAGTTACACGACCTGGTGATGAGAGAGGGGGAGAAAACACCTGCCTCACCCCGCTGTCCAACAAAGAGGTTATGTTCCAGTGAAAAGCCACCATAAACCTGGACACGGGCACGCAAGCCCTAATCGACCTGATCCCGAGGTGTCCTGTCTTCTATTGAAGTTGCTGCCAAAAACCTCTTCAACCCCTCCGGACCCCTTCCTCTATATACCCCACCCCCCCACTGAGCTCAGGCCTGCTGGTGTCAGCCCATCATCTCCACGGTCCAACAAAATAAAGTGTGCACAAAAAGGAGACAAGTTTCTGTTGCAGCAGTGGTGGAAGAAGTATTCAGATCCTTTAAGTACTAATACCACACTGAGAAAATACTCAGTATAATCAGGTACTTAAAAGTATCAAAAGTAGTCATTGTGCAGTAATATATGATGTTTCTGGATTAATATTACTGCTGTATTAATGTCAATGTTGCATTTTACTGCTGTAGATGTTTTTAACTCCTTTATATACTGTTGGCTAGTTTAATCTGCAGCAATGCATCATATTCTATCTCTAAAAATGTGGATACATTCCTTCACTGATAATATGAGATTACTCCGACCAACCAGAAAACTCTTTGAGATTTAAATGACATGATGGGCGGCTGCAGCACCAGCGGGCGTCTCTGTTGGTGGAAAAAAAAGAAAAAAGGATGGAAAGAAGAGCAACAGTCTCCAGGGAGCGATCCGTCTTGTACTGGAGCTCTTGTGAAGTGCTTTTTAGTATCAGGTGCATCATCTTGAGAACACATCTGACATTCCTGGCTGAATTAGTCTGAAATTCCCACATAAAAAAACGTAGCAGAGCCAGGTGGCTGACCATTATGTGTGCATGCTGTGTAGAACTAAAACGTTGTGCATGTCTCTGTAGGAGGAATGTTTGGGTAATTTTAAAGCAAGGTCATTTTTTACTCTCTGCCACAGATACTTTTAACTGGAGCTGTCAGCGGAGGCGCAATTTTTCATCGAGCTACTCGCTGTCACACAAAACTAATTCTTTATCTTCATAAGCAACATGAGAACCATTTTTTCCCTCTATAACATTTTGAGACAGCATTTGAGCTAACAGCATTTTTAGCAATTTAAAGTCTATATTTTGTTAGCTTATGTTCCTTTAACAGGTAAAATGCTGCATGTAGCAGTAATGTTACTGGATATTCACCAAATTGGCTTTGTTCACACTGCTCTAAGACTAAAATAAGAGAAAAATAGATTGTAACCAATGTACAGGTGAGTTTACATCCATATTTGATGCATCTGTATTGTACCATAGTTTAATCTTATATAACGTACTTATAATTTCACAAACAGGCAGAACTGAACTCTCTGTTTGCATATTATAGCAGAAATATTGGCATGCATTTTTATTTGATGACCATTTCTACGCAGCTTTTGTTGTACCAAAGACTTTCATAAGACATAATATGGTAAAACAAAACGATTTGTTTGAGAGAGGAAATGATTGCATGATAGTAAAATGCTCAAGCATAGTGTAAAAATAACATGAGTACAAAGCAGCGACCTTACAGTTATGCTAAATACACAGCATCATCTATCTAAAGTTTGCTGGCGTTAGCCACTGTTAGCTCCTGGTCAATCCAGACAGCCCGTTCTCATTCCCAGGGACCCTTGAGCGTCTGTATGGGTTGGTGTAAGGGCTTTCAATTAACTACAATATAAACCCATTTGTGCCGATATTAAACACTCAGAGAAAGAAAGTGCAGAGGAGTGTGGTTCAGTTTAAAGAGCAAAAAAACACACATAGGGTGGGAGGAGAGGAGGATGGATTGGTCCAACAAACACAAGGCTTTCATCCAGGAGACTGCTGTTCATGTCCAGTGCGTTAAATTACACTTTCACTTTACAAACAACTGTCCGTGTCCCTTGTTCACAGCGTTACGTTTCATTTTCATTTTACAAACGTAGTCATTTTATGCCAAACCATGTTGTTTTTTTGCCTAAACCTAACTAGGTGGTTTTGTTGCCTAAACCTAAGCAAGTGGTTTTTTTTTAATTCACAATGTTAACCACGTGTCTACTGTGACCGTAAAGTGAGGCCAAGGGGTCCTGACAAATCGTCAGTCAGTATGTGAGGAGTTGGGATGAGAGTGTTTTATTGCTTTTGAATAAAACTTTGTTTAGATCGTCTTTCAAAACTTACATGGTCTTTAAAGTCTAGTCATATTTTTTGTGTTCTACTTTATTTAATGTTTATTTATAGAGCTTAAAGAAATCAGAAATGTTTGATTGTCCAAATGCTACACATCTATTTATTTATTTTCTGGGAATATGTTTTATTCATGCATTTGGAAAATAAAAAAATATATATGCATAGCATGTTAATTATAATGTGGTAATCTGTGATGAAATTAATGTTATGATATGTATAAATGATGCGGCAAAACATATGATATTAATAACGTCTGCCTTGACTGAAGATGACAAACTAGCAGAATTATTTGACCTCTTAAATCCTGGCGGGCCAGTCATCACAAACTCATGCTGTGCAGTCAAACTTTGTTCAGATCTACAGAACATTATTTTAAATTTCCACATTTCCAAAGACAAAATTACCAAATGTGTATAAAATGATGGACAAGACATTTAAAATATTTCCATTTGAAGGTAAACATCATAGAACTTCAAAGAGGAGCTGTAACAATAATATATGATACTGTTAAACACGCTGGAATAAGATGATTTTAACACCTTTAAAGCTTAAGGTTAACATTTAAATTAAAGGTATTAATTATAAGTCTTTGCTCCAGTTTCCAGACAATGTCTCCAGTTATTCCAATAAAGTAAAAAGCGATTATCTCTCTGTTAGCTGCCTGTCTGGTTTTTGTTTTCCACCTCCAGGATGGTAATTGTCCACATGTTGTTGTTCTCGGAGGTATTTCAACATGACTTATGGCTCGATCCTGAGATGGGACGCCTCTGTTGGGCCGTGCCCCCCCAACCCCTCCCTCTGTCCATATGGTTTGACTTGGTTACAGCGTGAGTGTGGTAAGATACTTGTTAAAATGTGGTATGTGGCGGCTGCTGCACTTGCTGAGACTCTTCTTGAGCCGTCTGATGTTTTGTTCCTCACTTCAGGGGGATACGATACCCTCCTCCTGGAGGGTTTCGCTACAATAAGGTCGTAACATTTTGAAAAATGAGCATCAAGCCAGGAAATTATCTAATGTGGCAACACTGTCTCCTACAAAATGATGTTCCCATACAACTAAACTGCATTCTCAATTACATTATAAGGGAAACATATTTTCTCCTGGATAACAGTCGATAACATGGTTAATGTTAAAACAAATTTAAAGAACGCAACAAAACTACTTGGTTAGATTTAGTAAAAAAAACATCATGGTTTGGTTTAAAATGACTGCGTTTGTTACAGTGTCTGAATTGGACCAAAAAAGGTGCCTAATTCAGCAGGTGCATGACATCATCATCACATGTGTCTTAGATATATTTATACGTATATCTTGGTAATATATCCCACTTCAAAAGTATTGTATTTCATTACATACATCAGGCCTACAGCACATACGACATACACGTTTCCACATTTGTAAATATATATTTGATTAATAAAAACTTTTTTCATGTAGCTTTTGATTCAAATCAGATGTACACAAATATAATATTGCAAAAACGTTACAATAAAAATACTTAAAATATGATATCTGTTGGCCTACAGATTAAATTGGATAATGAGAAAGAATATACAAGGCATTTTCAGTGCATTAAGCTATGTTTTTATACAGAGACGCAGTTACGCAGGCGTTTAGGAGTGCGCGCCTAGACTCACCAGGAGGTGGCGGTACGCAATAAGAAGTAAGTGTACTCATGTGGACAAAAATCACAAGTACAGGTACTCAGTACTGGTGAGTATGAGTCCATTTCAGGCACTGGTTTGTTACGCTATTAAGTTACAGACATAAATTATTATAAATAATTACGGTCATTAGACCTAAGGGACATATTGATTTGTGCAGTTGAGCAGATATTTACTTCTTCTGGAACTTTCAACCGCATCTCACGGTCATCATCAGTGAACCAAAGTATGGAGCTTTGGTCGTATGAGGTGGACATTGTTCATTGGAATGGAAAACAGTGAGATGCGGTTGAAAGCTTGAAGAAGAACTCTCTAAGAAAAGCTCGTAAGTGGACCTTGAATATCTTTTTAAGGGGGGAAGGGGTTAAACTACTGTCCAAGGTCAAGAATTACAGTTTTACTCTCATATTGTTTTAGAAGAAGAAAAAATAGAAAACAGGCTGTTCTCATACACCTTTCGTAATTGACACGTATTGCTGAAAATTCGTAGGAGGACACACGAAAAATGAGAAATACGACCAGTTGAATGAGGGCACGTTGATTAAAGTATATTTTTTTGCATCAGTTATTGAATAAAAATTTAATTTTAGTAAAGAAACAGTATCACTAAAGTAGTTTATTAATGCACTTGTTTTACAGTTTCCCTTGTTCTCCCTCTTTACGTTTGTGGTGAATCACCTACAGTAATGAGTTTCCTGCTGGGTACCATTAGATATCAGGGAGACATGAGGGACTTCTTCTTTTATAGAGTTAAGAGCTCTTCAGAGATGTGTACACATTTTAACCACATCCACAAATGAGTCAATCTGATTTGGTCTGAGAGAACATCTGAGTTTCTCATTTCTGCAGGACTTTGGCACGACGATGCAGCCTGTTGGTCTGTAGACACTAATTGTTTTCTGTCTTACTTCTTCTCACTTTTAACATCATCTGTAGAAACCAACTGGCTCTGCTCGCTCCGATCCGTTCAGACGGGCTGACACCCAGATCAAATCGCATCGTTCCATAAAAACTTGAATTTATGATCCATTACCAATGTTTTCTTTTTTTTCTTCTTCTCCTCTCTCTTACTTCACATCAGCTCATAATATCCTAACAAAGTCATTCTTTGATGCCGGCGTTTCTCATGACTCCTGTAAAGTGTCTCCGCGGCGAGGAAGAGAAAGAAACCGTGAAGGCCAAATGCGAAGATGGAAACTGAAGAACTCATCAAGCTCATTCATCTTGTCGGATGTGAAGTCCGAGAACGCCAAACGGAGAAGATTTCACACTCACTCATCTTTCTCTACACACACTATGAATCATATCAGATAACAGGTTGCATTTTGAAGCCACTGAGGACTTCTCGATAATTACACTTCCTCTTCTTTTATACTTGTTTAGGCATCATTATGAGCTAAACTGAGATCCAGTTCCCCACCAGTTCCCCTCCTCTTGGCAGCCTCTAAGCGACTATCAAACAGGTAGTTCAGGAGATTTATGTCTCTTTGTCGCCCCTCGCCACACAACAAATGGGACGGGAAAGGAAAGGAGTGAAAGGCGATACCTCACTGAAGACATTATCTTTGCAGAAAACTTGCCAAAACATGTAAAACTGTCTGGATGCCCGGCGAAGTCAGCAAGTGGCACAAACTGTTTAAGCTGTAGAGAAAATGTGAGATGCTCCAGGCAACACACGGAAGATGATGAAAGAAGTGTGTTCACTGAAACACTTTAACGACTGACAGGAGATGGATGAAGTCGGGATATGCTGGAAAAGAGAGTGTGTGTTGATTGAATTGTTAATAATTTCTTTTGATGAGCTTAGTTACATTTAATTATGAGGTCTTTTATGTGTAATCCGCTATGAAAGTAAAACGTTTGAACTATTTCCACATAGGAGCTTTTTGTTGTGTTTTTGCACTTTACAGAAAAACTTCTTAATCAAACTGCAGGAGGGAGGAGGTACTGTGAAGTCATTTTGTTTTATTGTAAATGTTATGAGCCTTTGCTTTAATGTAAAGAACTTTGTGTTGCACTTTATATATGAATTGTGCTACAGAATTAATTATTATTATTTTCTTTTTTTCTTTTCTTCTTTTTATCTCAATGTATTTTTAAGTCATGTCTCGTTATATTTTTTTCATTTTTTTTTATCTATTTGTAAGAATCATCTTTATTTTATTTATCTAATTGTTAGGTATGTTCTGGAGCTAGGCATCTAGGAATTTATCTATACCTTGTACTGTGTACAATAAAGTTGATTTGATTTGATTTATTTGGGCATTTTGTTATTGTTCCAATAGATATCCACTTCTTCTGTCATTATGAATGAATGAATTATTTTATTTTCATGTCTGATCATTTACGTGACCCATCCCTCATTGGTCTATTCAAACATTTCCCATATGTTTACCCACCAGCACCTAACAGCACAACATACTGGAGTCATTCACATTTGAACAGCCAATAGTGTCCTCCCATTCCAAGCTTTAGAAATACTGTATATTAAGAAAGTGCATTAAAAAGGTACTCAGTTAAAGTTCCATCCTCAAATCAAATCTAAACAAATGTAAACCTGCAACATGATATTTTTTAAACAAAGTCTGTTGCAGAGGTTGCAAATAAAAATGAAATTATTTTAATTTTCCAGCTTATTAAACTCCCAATACTTACAGATCATCTCAGCTTCATCCACCCCTCTAAATCTTTATAAGGGCTTGAATATTTTAATATACCATATCTTATCTGAGCACAGCGAGATCTCCTACCCTTAGACAGATTCTAACATATTCTATAATTTATGAATTGGTTACTAATTTAAATTAAAAGTTATTAATTTTATGTTAAGATTTTCTAGGTGGCACTGTATTCGTTGCCTGATCGGAACCAGTGGGCAGGTTTTGGGTGAATGACCATCGTTAGCTAACGACACCTAACACTGTGATGTGAAACAACACAGCATAGTTTGCTATCATATATCAGCCAATACCAGGGAGGGATGTGGCAGTAACAGTGCCGTGCTGGAAACATTTCATTGGAGCTACTCAATTTTTCCTCTCTTCTTTTATTTCTTTTATTTTTTTTTTACAAACAAACTACTGCTGTCTGTTTATTCTTTAATCTGTCCAGATAACGTCAATGTATTCACCAATGATTGAAGTCTAAATACGTTGGAAATATAATGTGGTCATGTGATATTTTCCCAAATTGGCACTTTTACGAGCAGCATCTGAACGCTCCATTAAACAACTGACCAGCAGCTCAGTGGGACACTGAGTGCTGCAAACTACTTTGTTTCCTAAAAATTTGGGCAGGAAAAGACTGCATTTCCTGTCCTTTGCAGAAATCAGCTTGTTTCAAGGTCCGTTACTAAAAAGAAAAATCCTGAAATACATAACAGGGAACAGGTGGAATAATGTCACCCCAACTGGTTGTTTGCATTCTTGAAATCAGAAACTGTACATAAAAAGAGGACGTAGTCACCGTGATGTCACCCATTGGTTTGTTGTCTGCCGTTTTGACACCTCGAGTTCGGCATTTTGGCCTCGCCATATTGTTTTTAGCACACAGAATTGACATGAGAGGGTGGAGCTAAGTACAACCGAACGCTGAATAAGACATTTTTAGGCAACCAAATGTTACAATTAATGAACTGAAAACACACTGTGAAAGAGTTAAAGTTGGACGTGTCTAGAAGGTAAAGCACAATTTGTGAAACTTTCGCGAGATGGTTACGGTTAGGCATTGACCTCAAATGGTTAAGGTTAGGATAGGTCGTTGGGTAGCAAGTCTAGCAAGAGTTTTCTCAAGTTTTTTTGCAATTTGTGGATTACCTTCTAGACACAACCGTTAAAGTTGTAAGACGAAAAAACGGACAACCTGGTAGCAACCTGTCAATCACAAGTTAGTCACACCCTAAAGCATCCCCCGCTTTATGGTCTATTTTACTCTAAATGGGACCATAATTTACTAAATGAATATCATGCTGTATTAAAGAAGACTTGAAACTAGCGATTGAGACCATAAACTCATGTTTACAATGTTTACTGAGGTAATAAATCAAGTGAGAAGTAGGCTTATTTTCTCATAGACTTCTATCCAATCAGCCTTCTTTTACAACCAGAGGAGTCGCCCCCTGCTGGCTATTATAGAGAATGCAAGTTTAAGGCGCTTCAGCATTGGCTTCACTTCTCAGACCCGGAGGTTGCCGCCTGTTTGAAATGCAGATTTCAAAAGATGATTTTGGGATGCAGGATGAAGGATCACTGTGTTCTGTCAGTGGGATAATGAAGGGAAACATCACTGAAGAGCCAAGATGTTCTGCAAGATACAAGATGAAGTGGTCTAAATGCAACACAGGTGGTTCAGGGTCTTTCTCCACGGTGTGTGCTGTGGTCCTCTGCCCTGCTATCTCCTGGGGCTCGTAGTAGCAGTCCATCTCTTTCATGGAGAAGCAAATCAATCCGCTGCTGTCATTCTGAGGATTCCACAGCAGAAGGGTTCGGCGGTGTGAAACGACACCTTGAGCTGAGGGGAAAAACACTTTAGCCCGGCCTCTGATGTGTTTCACCTCCCTCACAGCAGTTGTTCGGAGGTTTCAACACACACACACACACACACAGGCCTGCTGTCCCCCCTCCCATGACCACATCATGACCTCATTCCAGTCACCTGCTGCTGAGACCGTGGCTAACCTGCCCTCCTAACCGGAAAATCAGCCGCCTTTTTACAAACGCTCCCAGGTCAACGTGCTACTTGGACGGATACATACCTTAACTTTTCTGACATGTTTGTGCACCAAAACAGCGGGTGGAAATTGTTTTTTTCAAGACAAGACGCTTTGTTGCATGCAAATGTGAGCTGAGATTGTTAAAGAGAGAGTGAGCTGTTGGTTTGTTGGAGCTTGAGATTGAATGAAAAGCAGCTTGCAAAGTTACATCCTGTACGAGGAACAAAGCGATACCGAACGAGCCCCACGGGATTCCCTGGCCACTCTTAAACTTTTGGAACATTTATGCTGCTTTAAATTTCTTTTTTTTTAACATCTTCCCCTTGATATTTGGTCCGTGGAATGAATTTTGTTTGCCAGAACAATTCAGCCCTCTGTTGTGAATACCTTTTAAGTACACAGGGGGATTTTGTGGTTTGCAGTATTATGTTTCTAGATGCAATTTATTACAGACTCAAAGAGGATGCATGAAATAGGTCACTTCAGCGTCGGGATGACTTGTGCTCACACTGTTTGAAGCTCTTTTAAAGGAGAGCAGAGTAAATGTTATGTTTCCATGTGCTGAGAAGTTATGGCTTCAGTGCGATGATGAAAACTTTAAATCCCAGCGCTCCTCTCTAAGCGTCCAAACATCGCAGCACGAAGGGGAGTTTGTTTCTAAATTATCTTTGTGTAACCCTAAGAGGAAACACGCTAAATCTCCAAGTGCTCACTGGCTATTTTAACTGCTAATAACAGCGTCAGGCAGCTCAGGCCATAGTGGCAATTCCCATGAAATCTGCCGATATTTCTTTCATTTGTTCTCCGTCCACAATTAGTCGTGGTCAGGCTGATCAAAGGCAGCGGTCGGGCGGTTGCATGTGAACCGGCGTCCACTTGCAATGACATCCACAAACCAGAATGAAATATGAAATATCAAGTTTCCGCGGATGTGTGGACTTGTAAAAGAGAATCTGAGGAATAGGAGGGTTTTCACACTGGGTAATGTGAAACATTTGGTGCGGATTGTAGGCCTCGGTAGAGGGAAGACGAGAGCCAAAATCTGTCCGGCAGTAAAAACCAGAAGCAGGCACAAGTTAAAACAACTGCAGTCGCTGAGTCCTGTTGATTTAGACGTCATTACGCTTCTTGGTGAACAACATAATCTGCTGCTGTTGGGTGCTCTACAAAAAAGTTACTCAAAAAGCATATATTTCTAGTCACATCCCAACATCAACAGATGTTTCGTTTTTCTGTCATACAATCTTTTTTATGATCACTTTTAGATGTGGTTTTTAGATATAGCATCGTTCAGCTGTTAATCTTGTTTGAACTGGCTCTTTATGGTGTTATTTATTTGTTGTACTGTGGATTTGCATTGTTGTGTATTGTGAATGTAATGTCTACATTGTTGGTTGTCTGTATGGGTTGATTTGGTGGCAAATGAGTTTCCCCATTGGGGATAAATAAATATTTTTAATCTGATCTAATCTAATCTTTTTTGTGAAAATCTGCTGATTATTTTTCCCGTTTCCACCAAAAATTAGAATTATTTAAGAAATTGTGATTGTTATTTTCTAAACCCATTTACCTTTCTCTGTCTTTTTTTCAGGGTACATTAAAGTACTGAAACACAGAAACCAGCACTTGGAACAGTTGGAATTATCTCACCCCCAAATTTTCCTATTTAAAAACTAAATACGTGAACTCTGAATGAAAGACTGTTTTGCAATGTGATGTTTACACATAGGCCCCCACCCAGCTACACCCACAGACATACAATGCAAAACAACAAAAGAAATAATAATAATAGCAAATACATCTTCATTGTCAATAGCTGCCGTGACACATTAGAATCGTCCGTACATTGTACATACAACAGTATGAGTTGGATAACCCTAATATCTAATCTAATACATCCAATAATCTCCTCCAAATAAATAAGAGAAACCACATCATTGAGCCACTAATAAACATTTTGCAATGTGCTGTTTTAAAATTAAGATTATCAGTTTAGTTAAACTGCAGCTAGTCACAGAAAAAATAAAAAATACTTGCTCGCTTTTCATAAACTTTGCCACAATAATTCTATCTGATCATCAAAGTTTTATGTTTTAGTTTTCATATTTACATATTTGTAATGTTTGCAGTTAATCTGCAACTAATTATTGCGATGTGGTTCAGATCATGCAATACCAGGAGAACACTTTAAAAAATGCAATTTATTTTGATGGCATCAGTCTGCAGTAGCTCTTTTATGGAAATGTTCAAATATTGGATGTCCCTTTAGGTGTGGTATGTCCGAACATTTCTGTAACTTTTACAAAACCAACAATCCTAAATTCACACCCACAACTACAGTATGAACATGTTTGATTTACAACATATTATTATAACTTATTTTTGACTGAGCATAACTCGACTGTAAGTATTGAGTTGTCTCTAACTGTTATGCTGTTATCTCTCTGTCCTCAATGAGGTTGAACTAAATCAACATCAGTTAAATCAACATAAATATCATGTTCTTCTTGAACCATTACAGGTGGTCTTTGCTGATGAATACCATCATGTGTGTCACCATGAGTGGAGGACATCCCGCCGACCGCTGTACATGATGGATCTGCACACAGAACAAAGCCTGCCTTGGACAAATAGTGTATCTGAACCAAATGGGCCACTTCATCATTCCACAGCAATTGGCAGTAAATGTGGTGTCGGGTTCCCCTTGAGTCTACCCTCCTCATCTCACCATAAATACTGCACAAAAGCAGACAGGTTGTGTGAATGCAGAAGAAGAAGAAGAAGAAGAAGAAGAAGTGCAGCGGGTAAAATGATTTAACAAAAGAAGCAGACTTTGTTCCAATTAGTGTTGACCGAGACAGGTGTTGGTTATTGACCTTTAGAGGCTGAATGGGCTCATTTGGGAAGCTGTGTAAGCAAATAAATAGCCATCCGTTAAGGAGGGTGGGGTTGGGTGGGGAGGGGGTCTCTGTGTAACAGAAGCTGAAGAAAGGGAATCTGTTTAGCAGGCGTCCTCCTGCTCCTGAAGTGTCGGGAGCGCCGGGGCGAGAAGCCTCTTTGCGACGGACGACCTTAAAGCTTTTAATTGCTTCCTATGTTTTTTCCATCTGCAGGGGGGGAACTTTCTTTCTTATAACAAAAGGTTCATGTGTCTACAAATACCATGGTCACATCACTTTAAAGTGGAAATCCTCATTTTTATTTGTCTCATTCTGGGGTTGTTTTTTTCTGTACCTGTCAATCACACATTGTGGGCAGTGGTGGAATGTAATTAAGTACATTTACTCAAGTACTGCACTTGATTACAAATTACTAATGTAAGTACTTGTACTTAACTTGAGTATTTCCATTTTATGCAACTTTATACTTCTACTCCACTACATCTCAGAGGCAAATATTGTACTTTTTACTCCACTACCAACCCGATCTCATGGGAAGGCGTATAAATAATTCAACATTACAAGGATATTCTGTGTGTCATGAGAACACATTTGAGCCTTTTTACGTGTCATTTGTATGCCTCTTTTGCATGTTGGTTTACACCACAAAACTAAGGTAACGGCCGCAGTTAAGGCAATAAAACAACTTAGATAGGTTTAGGAAAAACATCATAGTTGGGCTTGAAATAAGTACGTAAACTAAGTAAAATCATAACAGAAATATGGAAAACACGTCACAAATCTAACTTTAAAATAAGACTTTGGGACACAAACACTGTTTTTCTGACACCATGAAAAGTTGACTTTTTTAGTGATACATAGTTCTCACAGGACAGCGACGCTACAAACACATGATGATTTTATAGACCATGATGCATTGCTGTAGATTAAACTAGCCAACACTATATAAAGGACTTAAAAACTACATCCATCTGCTTTTCAATCCACATCCCTTTAGTAGCATTTCATCATTGTTGACAGCATGTTCAGAGAAACAGTTTGCAGGGATATATAATACATTGAGTCCCCTCTTGTGTAATGGTTATATGAAACACTAAAACCACCACCATGGTAACATTTTATAGCCTTGTGAAGCTAATAAAATCGATCCAGTTGAGTGTTAAGAGTCTATATCTGGAATGGTAATACTAGTATTACCGTCATCTTTATAAATAATAAATCTCATTAGGATTCTTCACATGCGACAACTTTGGATAAAAAGATCTGTGCAAATCTCATGTTTTATCCTCCAATGTAAAAGCCTAGTTTCTGCAAAATGACATCAATGGTCATAAAAGGTGTCTTCATATTGAGTTAGTCAGTTACTATGGTTTCACCACTTAGGAAGTCATTAAATGCTATTGGCTCATAAAAGTGTAATTTTGTATTTTTGCAGAAAAGGAGCTCATGTTCCAATTTCTCATCCCCGTTTTGAGGCAATTTGCCGATCTTTACCGATGTGAATATTTTACTGGGGGTTGGGTAATACAGAGAGCAGCTTTTTTAGATCAAAAAGAGCTTGAGGTTTTCATTAGAGCGGATCCAGGGAGCAAAGTTTCATAGTTGCCTTTGGAGACGCGACTCCATCTCCAAAATCATTACTCAGTCTGCAGGAACACGATGTGAGTTCAGAGCTGTGAAAATTAAAATGGAATAAAAAAGTTCAAGAACACTAAAGGAGCATCAGACATCATTGAAACCTTGGGAGGAGGGAATCAAGTGTTAGCATGTATGTTTTTACCAAGTTAAGACTTGTGTGTCAGATCCTGATGGGAAATGTTCTCACTGCCTGTTTAGTAAGATAATGTTTCTCCTCAAGTCACTATAAAAACGTCTGACATGGATGAATACATCCAGCTCCATTTTTTCACTAGTTTACAACCATAAAAATGTTTGACTATACATTATAACAAATATTATATATAAGGCCTACTGATGTGACGTATACCTGCAGCTGTAGCTCACTAGCTAATAGGTCAGCTCTGTGAGTTGAAACCTCTGTCTCCCAGTGGAAGAAGTACTCAGATCATTTACTGCAGTAAACGTAGCAATTCCACAGTGTAGAAATACTCTGTTACGAGTAAAAGTCCTGCATTCAAAATCTGACCTGAGCAAAAGTACAAAAGTGTTAGCATCAAAATATAAATAATGTACAAAAGTAAAAGTAGGCTACTCATTATGCATGAGATGAATGGCCCATTTAAGAATCATATACACTCACCGGCCACTTTATTAGGTACAAGGTGTACCTAATAAAGTGGCCGGTGCTGGTACCGGGTGGTCTTCTGCTGCTGTAGCCCATCTGCTTCAAGGTTCGACGTGTTGTGCGTTCAGAGATGGTATTCTGCATACCTTGGTTGTAACGAGTGGTTATTTGAGTTACTGTTGCCTTTCTATCATCTCGAACCACTCTGCCCATTCCCCTCTGACCTCTGACATCAACAAGGCATTTTCGTCCACACAACTGCCGCTCACTGGATATTTTCTCTTTTTCGGACCATTCTCTGTAAAACCCTAGAGATGGTTCTGCGTGAAAATCCCAGTAGATCATCAGTTTTTGAAATACTAAGACCAGCCCGTCTGGCACCACCAACCATGCCACGTTCAAAGTCACTTAAATCCCCTTTCTTCCCCATTCTGATGCTCGGTTTGAACTTCAGCAAGTCGTCTTCACCACGTCTAGATGCCTAAATGCATTGAGTTACTGCCATGTGATTGGCTGATTAGCTATTTGCGTTAACAAGCAATTGAACAGGTGTGCCTAATAAAGTGGCCGGTGAGTGTATATTATTGGATCATGCCTTGTTTTAAATCGAACCCAGGGTGGAGAGCTAGTTAGTCTTATTTCGTTCTAACATCCGGGTACTTTGAGTGCACTGCATTTTGCCGTACTTCTCAGTGTGAACGCACTTACAGTATGCACTCAGAATAGCAAGTGTCAGAACGGAAGTACGCAAATTGAGACACAACACCTGTTTGGATGCTTACTGTAGAAAAAGTATAGTTTACTTTGCTTTATTATTCGTGACTGAAAATAGTGTCACTGAGGAAACATTAGCCATGATAGCGTTAACATGGCTAACAGATTTGGCTTTAAAGGTGGTGTAAAGGTATTTCTTTACAACTTCCACCATCTGACAGTCAGTTGTAGTCATGGCTGACTGATGTACTGTAACTTTACACTGAACAATTATTAAAAAGGGTCTTGTTGATTCACGTCCAAACAATGACACCGTTTTATTCAGAGATTCAGTTCACTTGTTTTCAGTTTTAACAACTCCATTAACTGTGCTCTTTCAGGTCCATCTCCGCCTGGAAAAACCATGTGAAAATATCAAGTCAAGATTCAAAAGGCACATTTCCAGCAATGATTTCATCCGTTTCATGAGTTCAAGTATCAAATGAAACAATAGTGTCAGCTGATGGCTCACTGAACAGGCGGAGCATTATGATTTATTCTCACATGTGCAGTAGATACGTTATCAACTAAAACCTTGTTTTTACAATAATAACTGGTTACAGTATTGATATGATCATTTCTAAAAAATGTTGGGTTTTTAAATAGATATATGAGTTTAAGTTACTTTGACATCCTTTCTTCACATCACACACACACACGCAAATACAGGCGGTGGACAAAATAACAAGAACACCTGACAATAAAAAGTCAGGTGTACGCATGTACATTATACTGTAAGGGGTTCATGATTTTGTCTGTCTTTAGTTACTGTACTTTACCAATTAAGATTTTTGCATACAAAACATACAGTATGAAGAGCTTATAAAATATGATGTTTTGTTATAAATTAAACTACCCAACAGTTCATACAAGAACAGCTGAAATTATTTAAGCAAAAATGCCACACATATTCCAGTTCCAGCTTATCAAAATGTGAGGATTTGCTGCTTTTCCTTTTAATAATTTTAATTATCTTAATTTAATTTTTAATACTTTTTGGACACTTTTTAAACATTGTCAAGGTGTCACTTTGGGTATTTTTCACTATTTTCAGATTTTTTTACAAACCAAACAATCAGTCAATTTATGGAGAAAATAATCAGCAGATTAATCCATAATTAAAATAATAATAAGTTGCAATCAGATACAAAATAGTTCAAAATTAGCTCCACCTCAACCAACATAAACAGTAAAATCCTGCTTTTATATTAATGCACGAGTGATAATAATTTAATGATATAATATAAAACAGTCACAGGGGTCATTTTTCTGCATTGAGTACTTTTAAAACTGGTTACATACTTTAAATTAAGTAACATTTTGTTACATAGTGTGGTATTACTACTTTTACTTAAGTAAAGGATCTGAATTCCTCCTCCACCACAGCCAAACTTCTATATATTAAAAAGCAATAAAAAACAAGGACTTTTGCAGGTTAAATCGTGAACCTGCTGCATGTGAAACAGATTTTGCAGCGCTGCTCTCAGAGCCGAAGCTGCTCTGTGTTTCCAGCTGGTCGCTGCCGCCGCGGGACGCTTATCGACCCTGACACCACTTTTGAAAAGAGTACGCACACACACACTCTCCCCAGTTATTGCTTATTTCCTCACATCATTTAACGCCTCTGTTGCACCTGGGGTTACCAGACATGGCCTTCTCAGTTACACTTGACCAGGTTGGGTCACTCCTCTCTACCAAGTGCTCTCAAACCACAGAGCGGTTTTATTTCCTCCTCCTGCTCAGGATTAAGTTATATGAGGACTGTCAGCGTCTCTTTGATTCAGCTCTGGAAGTCAACACGAATGATTTCAGCATGTGTTGAAGCGTCCAATCATTTACTGCAAGCAAAGTACAGTAGAGCTCCTTAGTGATGTTTGAATGTGAATCAGCTTTTCTGAGTTTGAGCTTCGAGTTCAGTTAAACTGCTGTCAAAGAAATCTGACTAAAGCTGGATTTATACTTCTGTGTTACGGGTTAAAATGTTGAAATGGAGCCTCCTTAGCGACAGCTGGAGGCTACGCAAGCGCTGATGTACATTTACTCAAAGATGTAACTACGCAGCAAGGAGGCTGCATGAACTGCGATCGGTCAGCTTGTTTTTTCTCCTACAAGTTTCTGATGTTGGTGAAAATTGTTGAGAGTGACACACAAGTTGTGTCCAACAAAATGTTTGAGTATTTTCTCTTCCTGTAATGCACTATAGGCATTTTTGATGAATAATCTTGAACTCAGGGGTGTGTACATTAACACTTGACTGCTAGCTCATGATATCATACCAGGTGTGTGTTTGGACGTCAGTAAGCAGAAACTTTGTTAACATTTCAAAGAGTGTAATTGTGCTGCAAATTAATATTTTTTCTGTTGTCCTGATCCACCTGACCAGAAAGTTTGTGACCCGGCAGCCATGATGAGATCAGTTGAGGAAATACCCACCAGCCGGAGCAAACGTTCTCATTTTACAGCTAAACAGTACACTACAAGATGTTTCTGAAAACATTCGAGGAGAGAAATAGGCATTACAGTAACAGAATATTGATTCATATTTGATCGGCGCTGCCTAGTTTGACCGTTTGATCAAAGTTTCGAGTGATTGACAGCTGCCTCCGTTGAATGAACAGCCAATAGGAAGGCTCTCTCTCTGAAATGACCTGTGATTGGTCAAAGCCTCCCGTCACAGGATAGATTTTCTAAAGCCTGAAAACAGAGCCATGAGGAGGTGCAGAAGTCTAGTTTTCTCTCAGAACACTTGAATTATAATATGCTGAAAGGTTATTATGAAATGAAGATGTATTTTAATAAGCATATATGAATATGATATATAAATATGAGTTTCAATATGTCAAGACGCTCTGTGTTTAAACCATTTATATGTGCAAATAAAGTGTGACTTTAATATTACTGCAAGTGGAAATGGAGTAAAGTCTTCATGTATATATTTTAAATTAACTTCTAGCCCTGCAGGTAAAAGTTGCTTTGGCAATAAACTTCACAGTGGAACAACCTGCTCTTATGCAACCAGCTACACCCTCAGCATCTAATGTGACACATGCTGTTTAAAATACCAACACAACTCAATTTTTCCACCGTAACTAGAAATGCTTGCCCTCGTGGAAACAAGTCTGAAAGTAGCCAAATTCGTGGAAAGTCCTCACACTGGTGCTGCTGGTCGGTGTCACACACCCACCATCACTCTCTGTTTTCAACCAAAACACGAAGGATGTCGGCTGCAAAACAAAAAGGTGCACGAAGGCAACGCAGTTTCACTCTCGCGAGAAGAATCCAGATCATTTCATCTCAATAAAGTCAGAGCCGAAGTCCTCTGGGAGCAGTACACTCAGGTTTTAACCAATCACAGCTAAACTGGCCTCCCTGCACCGTCAACCAGAAGAGAGAAAGAGGTCTGCTGGGGTCAGAAACATGAGAAGCGCTTGGCTTTTGTCTTCTGAGCGTTGAGTAACACAAGCCGGTGGGAGAGTACAGAAGTATTTGCGTGTGAAGTATTAAAATTAATAAGCGTTTCCTGCTTCCATTAGCACTCCCTATTTTGCCAGAGACTAGTGTGTGACCTCCTTTCTTTTTTCTTTGACTCTCTCTTCACCTCCCGTGGTGCCGTTATCTTCTTACTTTGACTCATCCGTCAAATGAACACATCATCACCGAGCATCCGTTTCACATGTCAACAAAAACGCCCCAGTTTTCTGCTCCAATCTGAAGTTAAAACACCACCATATTAGTCAGGATCTCTTTGTGATTATTGTTAACATCAAAGTTCAGTGTGACATTTCACTTTAGTTTGACGTCTTTAATAGCTGTTTGAAAAATAAACAAAGCTGTGCATGCACACGCCTGCGTTGCATCGAATTACAAGCAATAAAAAAAGCTGCTGTTTGATGCTTGATTTCTGTTCAGTTGACTGAAAACGGTTGAAGACAAAGCATAAATTCAACAATCTGTCCACCTGCTTTGAACACAGTCAACTAGCTCCAGTGGTGGAGGAAGTATTCAGGTCCTTTACTTAAACGAACAGTGTGTAACATTTAGGGAGATCTGTTGGCAGAAATGGAATATAATATCAATAAGTATGTTTTCTTTAGTGTATAATCACCTGAAAATAAGAATCATTGTGTTTTTGTTACCTTAGAATGAGCCGTTTAAATCTACATACATAAATATTAAAAGTAGAAAATTGTCCCGTGTGACTGTTATACTATTATTTATCTCATGCATTAATGTAAAAGCAGGATTTTACAGTTGTAGTTGGTTGAAGTGGAGCTCATCTTGAACTACTTTGTATAGGACTGCAATGATTATTTTCATAATGGATTAATCTGATGATTATTTTCTCCATTAATCGATTTGTTTTGTTTGTAAAAACTCTGAAATAGTTAGAAACACGGTTCACACTTTCACGAAGTTTGTTTTGTCCGACCAACAGTCTCAACATTATTAGAAATAAATGAAAATAATTAAAAGGAAAAGCATCAAATCCTCACATTGGAGAAGCTGAAATGAAATGATTTTTGAAAGATTATTTATTTTCTGTCAATCAACGAATCAATTAATCAAATAATCGTTTCATGTATAAAAAAAGTCATAAAGTCATCTTTTCCTGTAAAATGTCCGGTGTAATCAGCAACACTGGTGTTGCCACAAGTTTATTAACCGGTGGGAAAATGTCCTCACCGTTACATCCCTACTTTTCAGTCATCTGTAAAGCACTTTGAACATGTATAAAGATGCTTTACAATCTAATTTACAATATAATTCTTTTTTCGGGGGCAAAAGCCTAAAAAGCGTTGGAACTGCTAGTCTTTAGGCCTTGATTTGTTTTGTGTTTTCTAAACTTGTTCTGTGAATGTTGGGTTTCTATTTGATTCAGCTGTTTTAGTTTACTCTACTGCAGTAGAACACTTTATCTCAGCTTTTAAAGAAAACCTGTTTTCCACCCAGCAGAATGTAACTTACTTAAAGTATTAAAGACTCATAGAGCAGTGAGAGATCTCTTTATGGAGACGAGATGTTGGAAGCAAAGAGCATATTTATCTGTCAGGGCTGGCAGAGAGTCAAACTGACCCCTCAGGTTTCCACTGAGCATCTGAGATCAGGCCAAACTCGGATCCAGCTGCCTTTGAGCTCCATGATTTACTGACACAAATGATGAATCTTTACGACACCGATTTCTCCATTTGGATCTTCATCGAGCCGCCGTAGCAAAAGGTGAGATGACTTCCTCCGCCATCTTTTACTTGAAAAATTACGCACCATGCTGTTTTTTTTCTTTTTCTTTACAACCTATTTTTCATAGTTTTGGCCATTTTCCTTATCAGATATGAAGGCCAAAAGATGTCCGTTAGATTTTTAGAGACATCCTGGCTCAATTTTGACCTTCTGTTCTTACTGCAGTTTTACAGCGAAATGGAAAATCCTGACGAACATTTCTGGTTTACCTCCAAACAAGTGGTTCAGATAATATAGTCAATAGTACTTTTATCATCGTCTGACCGCTGGTTGAATCACCTCGTAAAGTCACAATTATCTTGGTGGGCAACATGTTATCCAGCCCGGTCTCACCTAATGGCGTATGAATGACACAGCAATAAGAACACCGTTCCTGCTTTTGGCGTGTCATTTCACGACATGTAGTCTGTACTGACTGCAATGTAAACACATCCCCGTGAATAAGCTATGCTCAGAGCTAGTGATGTAGAATAAAAATGGAGAAAGACTGCTTATGGTGAACGAGAGGTGGATGGCTCCAACAAACACAGGACTTTCAACCAGGAGACTGGTGTTCGTGTCCCAAAGTGTTGATGAGTTATTTTAAAGTTATGTTAGTGATGTTTGTGACGGGTTTTCTGTACTTATGTTACGTTGTATACGTATGTATTTTACTTAGTTATGTACATATGTTAAGCCCAACCTTGATGATTTTCCTAAACCTAACTAAGTGGTTTTGTTTCCTAAACATAACCGCAATCGTTTCACGTTAACGTGACGTTAAATGACATGCGAAAAAAAGGTTTTACAACGTTAACCCTGATGCGTGAAATGACACGGCTAAAATGCGTTATCATGACACGCGGAATGTCCTTTAAATGTTGTGCAATTTGTACGCCTTCCCATGAGATAAGGTTGTTATCATAACAGATGTGAAAATAACAAGACGCTTTGTCAGACCCCTCGGTGTCACTTTTCGAGTGCTTAATGTTGTGAATTAAAGAAAAACTCTTACTTAGGTTTAGGAAAAAACAACATGGTTGGGCTTAAAATTATTATGTTTTTACAGTGACACGAACAATCAGCTGATTGTTAAGTGGAAGTGAAATGTAACGCATGGGACAGGAACAGCATGTCTTCTGAATGACCGCCTTGTGCGGCGGTATCGAACACTGATGACCGTGACAAAGCGTTGGTATTTTTGACGCCCTGGGAATGAGAATGGGCTGTCATAGCTGCTTTAAATTGTAGGTATTGTTGCTGTGAATATTTATGGGGCCAAGTCCTGCTTAGGGGCCCAATAACACTTGGTCCGGCCCTGCGTTGCACATCTTAATGACATATTGTTTATCCATATATCAGTGGTGTCTTATATCTGATCTATCTTCCTTATTTAACATCACACAACAGGCAGCTGAAGCCACTGAGGTTAAGGATACACTGTACACTCTCTTTCTTATCGTGTTTATCTATGATAGTAACACATGGCAATAAGATGTTTCACTTGTTTGAAGTTTTTTTTATTTTTTTTTCCTCCCTCCATGTCTTTAACTTAGATTACAGCTTCTGGAGCTGGAAGCTGGCAGCACATCTGTAAGCCAGCGGAAATACCGAAATCTTGCATGCCTCTTTGATTGTTACATTCAAGATATCATGTGCGCTACCAGCTCTGCTGCTGCAAACCATTAGGCTCAGTAACTGGTGGCTTGTAAAATACGTTTGGAAATCCTGGAGACAAGGCAACGGGGATGAGATGGGGATTCCACATGGTTATCCAAGGAGATGATAAACAAAGGGAGAAGGTGATACAGTCTAAGTGATATATTGGGCACATGTGGGATCTTGGAATAAAAAGAGAGGATGAAACAAAAAAGGCTTTAGAGGAAGGAGGAGGGGAGGGCAGAGGGGAGTCTCCTCTGATTTATTCAGAGCTTCAGGGCTTGTGTATCCGAGAACAAGATTAGTTCAGTAGATCACATCACCCTACATGCTTTATAGATTTTCATCCTGCGTCACCCCACCTCGACTCCACCACGGTTGGAAAGTAACTAAGTACATTTACTCAAGTACTATATTTAAGTAAAATTTGAGGTAGTTGTACTTTACTTAAGTATATCCATTTATGCTACTTTATACTTCTACTCCACTACATTTCAGAGGGAAATATTATACTTTTTAGTCCACAACATTTATTTAACTGCAAGAGAAAATAGTTTGTTTAATTTTACATACAAAACATATGATCTATGAGTCACTGTTTTAGATTAAAGGCCCCTGACAGGTGTTTTCAGTTATTTTGCAGGTTGGAGTTGTGCAAAGGATTTTGGACAAGATAATAACTTCTGTGTACAAATTATTATCTTATGTACTTAAGATAAAATATATAGATATGTATCATCTTTCAGGACCTTGAAGTTAACAAAATGGGGCATTTTGCATAGTGAGTACTTCTAATCCAAAACAATTCACAGGAAAATATTATGCTTTTTACTCTCCTACATTTATTTTACAGCTTTAATTACTACTAGTTACTTTACAGAATAATATTTCACATAAAACACATAAGATAAGCTAATAAAATACAACGCTTTGTTGAAGATTAAATCAGTGGTTCCCAACATTTTTGGCTTTACAAAAGACCAGTTTCTATTTGGGGCCTCTTGTCACGTTCCAGATGTCAAAACTTGCCAGGTTTCAATCCAAATTTAGCACAAATTGTAACTGAATTTCTAGAAAATTGGCAAAAGAAAACACGAATGAATGCACATTTCCATCCACTACAATTCTGAGATTATCAGGAGTTGGTTCATCGAGGTGAACAGATGGTGGCGTTGATTGTCCAGTCAGGTGCGTTATCAGCGGTAAGCGGTCAGTATGAGAGCAGTGCAGAGCAGCGGCCATTAGCTAGCCAGTGGGGCACGCTCACATGCGCTCACATGCACTAAAAGCAGGCGCGGCCGATCCAGCGATATCAACAGAGCGGAGAGGCTCTGATTACAACACACACAGAGAGAAAGTGACTTCATTCTCTGCTCAGGTAGACATTACTTCTCTATATCTTTACATAATAGTTGTTTAATGCTATATGACTGCTCTGGATATTGAATTTAGCACCTTTAAGGAGTACTTCCTCCACAACTGGCCTCGACTCCTCACACTTACCCAAAGAGCCAATGAGAGGACGCGAGGGGTCGAGGCAGCTCATTAAACGTCAAGTCGGACAGATGCACAGGTCATCGCCGGCCGTCACTCTCTCCGAGCACAAAAGGAAAACCTCCAGCAGAGATTAATGCACTTCTTTATATGTTCCAATCTAGATTCCAGATCCCGTTTTCTCTTTTACGGCTTTGCGAGCATTCCTGTTCCTATTGTAACCTGCCTGCACGGAAATAGCTGCGTCATACTTGCCGAGGCCGATGATTTGAAGTAGCCCTCTAGGAGCAGCTGGCCTCTGCCAAAAGGACCAGATCTGTGCAGGTCATCAGCGAGCCCACATCAAGGAGCTGAAGCACTTCAAATCCGCTGTGTTAACTTTTATGGCAAGTGTTTATGCAAGGTCATGCACATTGACTTACACCTTTCTTTTATGTAGGGTTGAAGGGACACATGTGTCAGATGGAAATGTATCTTGTTTGGTCACGTCCGGGCCTGTTTTCTATGCTGCTCGGCTCCTGGCACGATTCATTTTGAGTATTTGAACAATCACTGATTTACTTTTTCATTATTCTAAAGAAGGTTTTGCAGTTTGTATTCAGTGGTCAGTGAATTCAGGGCCGTTTTAATCCTGCAGCCAGCTTTCTCTGGGCTAAAAATATTAGTTGCTATTCCCCAGATCTCACATGTGGTACTGAATCTACAGTTGGCTTATACAACTCTCTCTGTTTCCATAACTGACCATTGCCAATCATACACTTGGCTTTGCTTCTAGATTCTCATCTAAAGCAATCGTTTCGTCATTTCTATTGAAAATACTAATCTACTGACTTCAAGTCATCTGTCATGTCTTAGCTCTGCAATGTTGCAGCTTTCTATGAAGAAACAACCAACGTTGTGGGCGTCATGTAAGGTTAAAAGACGCTTTCTTTCTGCAGTTTTTGCTAAAATATACAATCACTTTTGAGCTACTTCAACCTAATAATCCTCAGGATCAATACACTTTATTAGGTAGCCTTCATCTAGCTTAAAATAATGTAGTCTAACACAAACAGTGGTGGATAAGTATTCCGATTTTTTTAGTAGTAAGAGTAAAAGTAGCAATACCACACTGTAGAAATTTACAATATATATCTAAACAACTAAAAGTCCTGCGTTTGATTTTTATTATTTTACTCAAACATTGGCATCAAAATAAACTTGTATACCAAAAGCAACTCATGATGCAGAATGGGTCATTTCAGAATAATATATATTATATTATTGGATTACAATTATTTATGCATTAATGCTGTCGACAGGTGTTTCTATTGTTTTGTCCAACCGATTTATATCAATGAAGGTAAGTTAAATAACAGAAACATTTCTCTGTATAGTGCAATATAGTTCAACAGCACCACAAACAGCAGCCTGAAGGTCTGATTTATTGCAGAACTGTTGTATTAGACAGCATTAGTTTTATACAGGTGTAACTAAAAACGGGCAATTGAGAGGAAAAAGGCTTTCAAGTCCAGTATTTCTTTCGCACAAAAGGAGATTTACACACACTTGTTCTTGCATTCACGACATTGACTGAGCTCAGCATGATACATTTCGGGTCCTATTTGTCACTTCAGCACCTCCCCTGCACAGCTGAATTCACTGATTCACTGCGTCTCAGTGTGCAGCTGAAGCCATTTATGACATATCTAAATATTTATTGTGCGTTCAGTTGCAGATAATCTTAGAATAAATTGAGAGTGTTATTATGAGTGACTGTTGTTTCTTTATTAGATAAATGTTCTTGTCATATAATCATCTTTATATTATCAAAGAACCCATACCAGGATGAAGGTCTGCAGGAACTGAAATGTTTGATATATTGATTGAATAACTATCTTAAATGAGAATCTCTGTTTCTAAAATTTACCATTTAAAAACACACGTTACATTAATGCACATTTTTGGATCATTATTTTTGCACATTGTACATATTCTTTCAGGCTTTATACTATGAACATTTGCATATTCCATCGTATTCGTTTCAAAACCTTTACAGCTCTTTTTATTTTAAAAAAACATATTTTACTCTTTTTTACATTTTTCATTGTAGACTTATATTTTATTTATAATTCTAAACCTTAATGCAGTATTTATGTTTTCTTTTCTCTCACTATGTTTTTGCCTTTTTTTCTGTTATTTTTTTTTATCTGTTATTTTTTATTATCTTAGGTTTGTTTTTTTTACTTTTATCTATTTATCTGTACTTATTTCTGTCCTTGTGCTGCTGCAACACTTGAATTTCTAGATTTATCGAAACGTATCGTATCCTAAATTAATGCTTACTGGGTGAAAGATGGTTTGTTTTCCTCTTTATAAATGCATATTTTTCTTAACCTTCTTGACCTCTGCAGAGGGAACCAAAGCACCGGCCGTCTGCAGTGATTATGTGGTCAGTTTCCCAGCAGGCCGAGTGATTCACTGACCTGCCAGGACTGCATGTGTCTGGTCAGTCGTGTTTACGCAGCAGCTGGTGGATACAGCTTGAAGTGAGCTGCAGAGTAACAGGTCACCAGGAAGGTTTCTGGTTGAGACACACAAACACACACAAACAGGCTCAGAGGGTGAGCGATACACAACACCACTGAAGAAGAGGATGGTGGGTAAAAGAAAACTGTCAGGCCAAAGGGGTGACACAGGGACAGAGTTACTTCAACGTTACAGTTTCACACAGTTTGTATGTGTCTGATTTACATTTTAGTTTCAGTTAGTTTTCAGTGTCTGTTTTAAGTTCATGTAGTTTTATTTTACTTTTTTCATTTTCACTTTTTGTTTTTCATTTCACTGAAGTAAAGAATCAGAATACTTCCTCCACTTCACTGAAACTTCACTGAAAGTCCGAAGAAGAAGAAAGGACGTTGTTTGACGTTGAAGTCTGAGCCACAGAAACAGCAGATCGACCGGACTGAGCATCAAAGTAAGAGACAAAAGTGGAAGGACATTAACTCATTCAAGAGCCGTGAAAAATATGATGATATGAACAGAGAGATGAATGAAGACGGATGGTTGAATTGAGACAGAAAAGACTGAAAGATGAGCAGAACTGACAGATGTGATACAGAGAGAGAGGAAAAGGAGTAAGGAGGAGAGAGACTGAGGTCTGGTTACCATTAGCCCATACTGGTCAAATCTGTGGAACCATGCTGGGCACCTCAGGGAGTCGCACTGGAAAGTATGTGAGTCATAGAGACAGGAGGAGATTTCCTTCTTCAGAGGAGAGAGCGGAAGAGTTAATATCTGAGGGCTGGGGTTTTCAAATCACAGCTGCAGGGAAACAAGTATTTATTTTATCTGACTTCCCTACATATATCCAATTAGTCACCTGTCACATGTTTTTATAATACACACCCAGTTTGACCATCACTTCCATCACAGAAGTCTCAAAATCTACCAAACCTTGTGGAAAAAGTTCCAAAATCACCATCACTTCTGAGCACCTGAGTGAATCTGAAGCAAGACAGTCATTTAAAAGTGAGTATATTCCCCCTCTGGACTTTCCATGGAAGTAAATGTTAACACAATGAGTGTTCCAGCTGCGTGGGTCATCAAGCTGAAAGAGAGATGGGCCCCAACAGACCCAGAAGAGGGCGACGTACAGATGGGGAGGTCCTCGCCTTTACAAGGACTCGGGCCCTCCAGAGACCACCCTCAAGTCATCTCACTAACACACTTTACAGGGAGGTGAAGCTCATCGTCTGCCTCATTTAACAGTTACATCCCTGTGGGAGCGAGGGAAGGAGGGAAACGAGGAGCGGCACGGTGAAGACAGAGGCTGGAGGAATCTTTATTTCTGAGTAGTTAGGCTACAAGAAGGTGCACCCTGTAATCATACCTTACACTGTCACATAGGTGTGTGAAATAAAGACTTGCTGTACTGTATTAATGCAAGGACACCAAGCCAAGCGTTTAGACAGCACACTGCAGAGACTAGAGCCGACAACAGGCTATTTGTAATCCAATAAAGACAAACTGACCTGCCATTTTCACACCACTGTAAAGCCGTCATCTGAAGAACACAATAAGACGATATGTCTGATAAAAGATGCATATAGAGGTGCAGGTTTTGTCAGTACACAGTCCCTTGCATGTGGAAGAAGAAAAGGCAGAGAAAACACTTAAAATCACTGGTTTAGGAGGCTGATAATCCAGTCAGATAGCTCGACTTCTGAACCGATTCCACATGCCAAATTGCCAGAACAGTCACTGATAAAAGCTGATCAGGACTTGTCCAAATGATATCCAGTCGATACGTCAATATGTGTAATACCTGAGTGGATACAAGAGGATTCACTATCACATCCTCTCACATTGTACAACATAATGTTGGAGGCAGACAGATGAAAAATGACACGTATTGCTGCTCTTTTCGATCGAACTTGTGTTTTTGAATAGCACTCATGCCGTACAACTGGCACTTTGACGTGAATTCACATTTGTAGGGATGTAACCTTTGACACTTGGGCTGTGACAACCAGAGCATACAGTACATGAATGAGTGTTTTACACATCGAAAAAGGGAACTGAGTGATCCCACTGAAACTGAAGCACATTAAAGGGGTCGTCTGAGCTCCGAAGCCTCCCTTTCATGTCAGAGTTTTACACAGCCTGTGACATTTTCTCAACAAGGAATAGCCGAAACAATAAACCGAAGCGATAAACGTTATTAGGCCGTTATTGGACGAACTTTGTGGATCTTGATGAAAGCGGTGATGACTGGGGATGAAGAGCGAACGGGAGCAACTTGCGTCACCAATACCTCCGGAGAGAGTCTCCCCCTTTTTGTTACAAGCTCTCCAAGTGAAGCGTGACGGGACTAGAAACCATCCTCTTTAAACATATGTGAGCTTTTAGGAGCTGTTACTTTGCTTTTCTCATCATCAGCTGGGTCAATTTGTAGGAAGTGACTGGCTTTGTCGTTCTCCTCGGCCCAGTATTATTCTTTTTTTCCCCAAACAATACCACAACATATCCTGATGTAATGTAAAAATGGCTCAAATTGGGCTGTTAAACTCCAACTCTAACCTCAGCTCTGTCAGTGAAGGTAAAGTCTGAGGCGGATACTTAGCAGTAATGGTGAAAGAATGTGGATAGGCCCACTTTAAATGGAGCCATCAGCATGGCACGCCAAGAGGGCAAAAGGAAAAGGGCTTTTATGATTTCCTTTGAAAAATTGATTCCAATTTATAAGAGGTCCTGCAAGGGTGTCGTATACAGTTCCCCCCTCTTAATACTAAATCTTTCAGGCAGAAGCTTTTAAAACTTCAAATGCAGCTAGATCTGCTTACACATGTCATGCTATAGCCTATATAGCCCCCTTTCCTGTTCGGCCGGGCAGCTAAAAACGTGTATTTCATGGATGTGACTTTTTTTTCCAGTGAGAAAACAGAAGAGCAGCTCCCAGTAAAACACTGCACATGCTGTCTGGCTTTCCCATCAATTCCTTGTGGACAGACCGGGCACACGGCTCAGGTGGCTCCAAGTCCAGTCCAGTCTTCAACACTGCATAAGACAGAAGTGGAAGAAGTAAAAGTAGCAATGCCACAGTGTAGAAATACTACGTTACAAGTAAAAGTCCAGCATTGAAATTTTACTTAAAGGTCCAGTGTGTAGGATCTGGCGGTATCTAGCAGTGAGGTGAGGAGATTGCAACCAACTGAAGCCTCTCCTGTGTGCCAAGCGTGATGGAGAACTACAGTGGCCGACGCGAAAACGTGAATGTGCCTCTCTAGAGCCAGTCGTTGTAAGAGAAGCATAGGTCATCTGGAGCAGAGCCTAGGGCGTAGAGTGTGTGTGTATGTGGGAAGTGAATGGTGAAGCAAGAGAGGGAGAGAGCGGCGGCGACGGGAGCAAATAGCGTAATCGACTCCGGCCCAAGCAGGAAAAGTTAACAGAGTTTGGTTTGTCCGTTCTGGGCTACTGTTGAAACATGGCGGCGTGTCAGTTTCCGCTCATTACATGCATACAGTCTCTTTTCAAGATAAACTTCCAACATAGGTTTACTTACACAACAAAAGTACTTAGTTAGGTTTAGGAAAAGATCATGGTTTGGGTTGAAATAAGTATGTCTGTTACGTAAAATAAGTATCCGTAAATAAGTTAGGACCCCTCAGGTTTATCTGGTGACCCTTTAGACGGGCCCGACCCCTAGGTTGGGAACCTCTGGACTAAACTCTAAATTTAAAGCAGTTAAAAGCAGCTCCACCTCGAGCAGCTACAGATGTAAAATGTTGTTTACACACTGATGCATCAGTATTAACAATCTAATATGCCATAAATAACAATATGTCAGTCACAAGGGACATTTTACTGCAGAATCAGTACTTTTACTTTTGATACTTTAAGTACAAAGATTTTGACAGAAGGACTTTTACTTCTAATAGTGTATTTATAGTCTTTTACTTAGGTAAAGGATCATAGTACTTCTACCACCACTGCTATTGTTTGTATACATTTCACAAAGAAAGCATTGCCAACAATGTCATCCAGGACAAAGTATCATTTATTAATCATGACGTATTCAGAAATCTGGAAACACATGGCTGACACGACACAGCATGTGCTCCCGTAGACTATTATTAATACCATTACAGCTCATTCCTAATCCAGATAAATCTATGTGGTTCCACGTTGTGAGTCTTTACTGCACTGATGGGGATTTTGCTGATGGCGGTCAAGATGAGATTATTTCCTTTTTCATATCAAGTGTTCGTATATGAAACCTGCAGCTGTTGTGAGTGTGCAGTAGAATGGGGACATGGCTGTAGAGCCCAGCTCAGCTCACCTGTGGTTCAGCAGGGGAAAGTAGGCAATAAGGTAATGCTTATAGAGGACTGGAAATCAGAGCTCCTGCCTTCTCAGCCAAGCTGGTCCAATGGAGCCATGTTGCTGAATTATATTAAACATTTCCAGTGTCATATAGCATGGAAACATGGAACGTTTTAATAAATGTAACAGGTGCATTCGGACGAAGATAAGAAATCAGTCCAGGCTGAAACGACAATTTAAGGAACTCGAGTAATTTGAGCGGTAAAAATCTTTATAATTCTCTGCCTCGAAGCCTCGTTTCATTATGGACCTCTTATACAGATCATAAGTGCACACAGTAATCACTATATTGCAACAGGAGCTGACTCTGTCATGGGTGTATTAATATAATATTAAATCTCAGTGGCCGGCAGCGGTACTGCAACACGGTCAAAAAGCCTTATCGCCCCCAATGACCACCACTGGTGGAAGAAGTACTTCGATATATTACTGAAGTAAAAGTAGCAATTCCGCAGTGTAGAAATAGTCTTTTGCAAATAAAAGTTTTATTGTTAAGTAAAAGTAAAAAAGTATGAGCATCAAATATGCTTAAAGTACCAAAAGTAAAAGTACTCATTATGCAAAAAGGCTCATTTCAGAATCATGTATATTATACTATTGTATTACAATAATTCATGCATAATGTGTTCATTACTTTGCACATGTTGCAGCTGGTAAAGGTGAAGCTAATTTGAATTAGCCTACTTTATATACTGCTGTGTACCTTAAAGGAATACTTCACCCCCAAAATGACCATTTGTATATCAATTACTCACCCCATGTTACCTTAAATTCTGATTCGGTTACAGCCCCAGTTAAAGCATTATAGACTGATAATAACTTCCCTTCCGTACATCATTTTAAGTTTTGCTGCTTCACATTCAGAGGCTTTATTTTTATTCCGGACCTTTCTAAACCGATCTACGAGACGATGAGTTATTAAGCATATCAACACACGGTCACCTAATAGCATTTTTTAACATACATATTTTACCTCTGAGGGCCTACGGGGTGCTTTTTACGTCTTTTACCCGAGAAGTGAATGCATTGAAACCGCCTGTTCACATGAGGACTTCAGCTGTCGACACTTCCCTCTCGGGCCCAGAGGAAGTGGATATTTTTCCTGCCTCTAGGTTTTGTTCTTTACACACATATTACTTATGATGGAGGACAAGCAAAGCGGAGATATGTTCCACCGCAGCAGCAGGTTTCTGCTACCTGAGAAGTTTAGGACTTTGGGAAGTTGTTCCACATGCAAACCACAAGAGTCATTAGTATCACAGATATATACTGTTACATCACCCCTTGAATCGGAGCAATAATCACCCCGTAGGAAATGTGGCTTGGAGTTTTTCTTTTTTGTCCGAGCAGGGGCGTAAATCTTGCCTTCCATTATTGTAACGTGTGCAGCAGGTTTTCCTCTATAAGGCGAGCAGCTGAGTAGCACATGTTAAAAGACCTCCTGCCGTCCTCCAAAGACCCTCTTAATAAATTTCCTACAGGTGGAGCAGTTTACGGAGCACTCAAACGTACACGATATGGGATTTTAGAGAGTCAACATAAACTTGATGTTTACCTTGACCTCTGCTCATGTTCGACCCCGGCGCATTTGAGGGCAAATAATGTTTGTATGTCATTTTCTTTTTCCTGGTCAGCTTATTTCTTTCAACTGTTCATTCTCACAGAAGTCATATATTGTACACTCAAAGGGGGAAAAAAAGAAGGTTTCTTTGTACTGCAGGAAAATGAGCCAAAGTTGTCAAAAGGTGAGAATATTTTAAGCCTCATTGGTTCTTGATAATGAGTTCTGCAGTGTAAATCCACATCAAACCCCCTGTTAAACGTCGTGCTGGACAGGAAACTGCAGATCCAGTTTCAGTGTTAATATTCAGCACTGTGGTGATTGTTTAATGCAGCGCTGAGATGGTGTGTGTGTGAGGTTAAGACAGAAACAGCCCAGATGCTTTTTCTTTATCAGGTGTTTTCCAAAAATGTTTTCCATAAAAAGTGAAAATGACACTTTAAGTAAAACAGCCAGTTCAATAACTTACACAGATAAAATTGTGATCTAAAAAGATGACTACTGGAATGTAACTAAGTACATTTACTCAAGTATTGTACTTATGTACAACTTTTTACTTTAGCATTTTCGTGTTATTCTACTTCACTACATTTATCTCACAGTTATAGCTACCAGTTACTTTGCAGATTAATACTTTAAATACAAAACATGTTAGTTTACAATATACACTTTAAACTACAGAGACGTATACAGGCTACATTTGTTGTCTTTTAGTAAATATGATACAAAACCTGACAGTTTTTGACTCCTAAATATTTAATTATGAGCATTTCTGAAGATGCATATTTGTTTAAAGTGACAAATTTTGCACAAAACAAAGTAAACAAGGTTGAAGAATTATCAAACAGTCTAAAAGTATTTTGAGTTGTTGGATGAGTCTGAAGACAAAATTATATCTCTTTCACAAATTGTTCTCTTTTCCCTCCATCATGTTTTATAATGATACTTTTCTTTTATACATACATACAGTGTACTGTATATAATAGCATTTATGTTTTAAAGTCACGTTGTGGAAGTCTGTCCTCAATTGTCTTGTTTTCGGTTTTTGATTTATGCTCTTGTGTGATGAACAACAATTGTCCACATTGTTAAAATCTTATTACATTTAAAGTGTCGTGTAAATGACAAGATTAAGAGCACTTTAAATGTGAAGATTAGAACATTTTATCTCCATTCAGAAAGTTTCTAACCACAGTAAGGCCATACTCAGACTAACATGTGACACGTGTGATTTGTATTGTACAGTACTACAGCACGGAATAACCCCATCCCCCCTGAAACTGAAGGCACTGACTCTGCATTCGCCCTGATCAAAGGCAGGTTGGCTGTCTTTCTCAAAGATAGACTTACAGGTGATGTATTGGATGAGTCAAGTGTCCAAACTCTACTTCAGAGGTGGTATCCCCCCCCTGTGTCACGCAGGTTCCCCATAAAACACTTTCATGTAGCACCGTAAAAAAAAAAAAAGAAAAAAGAGAAGTCCTGTAAAAATCTAAAGGTGGAGTCAAATATACCGAGGGGGGGATATTTTTCATCTACAGGCTTTGGATTTCATTTTTGACCCTGAGTACGACTCGCTCAGTTTCTCCTACTGGGACAAATTTGAGGACAGGTATCGCTGACAAGAATTTCCTCATGTAATCTATGTAATAATTCACTTCCACGAGCAGTAACACAGAGTGTATGATGTATGTAGAGGAACAGGTGAAGCAGCCTGTTTTAGAGCAACAAGTCCTGGTTAGAGCCTCACTAATCACTCACTATTTTCTATATTAACAACATATCTCATAGCTAATGTGAAAGGTTTTGTAATGTTAAAGACACAGAAGCTCTGCAGCTCTATGTGGCTTTGTAGCCTTTTTTACCTCATTGTTTTGGTTGAGTGTTATTTTAGATTTCTTCTCATCATACTTAGGCAATAATACGGCATAGATGGCATATAAGGGCCATTGTAAGTGAAAAAAAAAAACTATGGCCCTGGAGGAGGGGGGTAATATTCAGAGAAAAAAACTCAACATACAGGTTCAAGGTCGCAAATTTACGAGAAAAAAACTTGGATATTCTCTCAGATTAAGGTAACAAATTTCCTAGAAAAAAAATTGCGAGATTATAAAGTCATAAATTTCCAAAATTTGACACTTTTATTTCAGAGAACACTCAAATTTCTTTATATAAAGCCCTGGGAACGTAGGAATGACCCCAATGTAATTGGCTAGCTATTTACAGTTGATAAACTTTGCCAATCGTAGTCATTTCAGCCTACAAAATCAATGGTCAGCGACTACAAATGATTAACCTGCTTTTGTCTACCTCCGTCTGAAATCAAGGACCCATTGTTTAGAAAATGATGAATAATTTTGAGGGGTAAATCTGCGACCGTGCCGTATGAAGACAGGCGAAAAAATCCCATAAATACAGATGACTTTATTCTTGTCACAAGAACATCCAGAGAAATGTTCTTTATTGTAAAGGATGACGATATTTACGATCTGATCTTTGGAACTTACAATAATGTTATTCTTACAAAGGTCATGTTGTTGTCAGACCATAGATCCCAACCTTTTCTTGGTCTTTACACAAAGTTTTGGGGCTAGCCAATTCAGTCGTATCAGGTGTCAGATAAGCAAAAGCACAACAGCAACATGACTAATAGATTTATCAGATAAGAAGAACAAAAAAAGATGCCTGTCTGAACATTTGTGTGACATAAAAATCCATCCAGCGACAGCGTAAACAGCCTCTTCAAACACCAGGGAGAGATAAGAAATGGAAACCAGTTTCTTCATATGTATTGTACAGGAGACAAAATGTGTTGATGTGAAAACAGAGAGAATAGCACAGGCTGTGTTGACTAAACAGGGCCAAAGTGTCACAGTGGCAGCAGGTTTTGTCAGACCAATTCCAAGGTTAAAGTCTCGCCCTGAAACCTTCAGTGGGTCAGCAGGTTTGCGCTAACGTAAAATGTTACTTAGGTAACATTCACAGGACAAAGCTGCTGAAAATGTGTTATGAAATATTATAGAAGTAGTTGAATGGAGAGATTAATCACTTTTGGCAACCTTTGCAGCATTCAAAAACGACATATTTGAACGCTCAGTGCCCATGATTTGTTTGTTTTACAACATTCTCTCAAGGCAGCTACATAATAGTGGAGAAGGACCTGCAGTCCCACACAGGTGTTTTTAGTTATTGTGGCTGAGCAGACCTTCATCTCAGGTTAAAACTGGGCCGAGCTGTGCTGAAACCTGGAGGGTCAGGTCACCAAACTCAATGCAACAATAAAGAGCAATAAAATGTGCAAGTTTTCACGCCTCAACAGGTGCCACAGAGGAGTCAAGGACATGAAAGTCAAGCACAGATTGTACTTTATACACAGTCTAATCAGGCAAAATAAGTGAAAACACCTGTGTGAGCGTGTGGTTCCTTTAAGATATGGTGAAGTTTCAACACGTTCTCATCCCAACTCGTCACTGACGCTTTGTCGGGACCCTTTGGCGTCACTTTACGGTCGCAGTAAACACGTGATTAACGTTGTGAATTCAAACAAAAGCACTTAAAGGCAACAAATCAGCATGGTTTGGCTTACAATTTGCTACGTTTGAAAAATGAAAATGAAACTTAACGTTGTGAACACAAAGACAAACAACACATTGGTGGTTTCACACAGGACATGAACAGAGGCCTCCCGGATGACAGCCCTGTGTTTGCTGGATCCATCCACCTTCCCTCCAAACGTCTCTATGTGTTTTTTTGCTCTTTAACGTACGTCCCCACACTCATCATGTACAGTATGTACCTGTCTGTATAGGATGATTCTAATAAAGTTTATGTTTTAATCTTCAGGTGGTGGTGACGTCCCAAGATATGCAGCAGGGTGTTGGCAAAGGCAGGGAACAAGAAGAAGACTGCTAGCAAATACACATTTCAAAATGTTCAAATATTCAACTTTTGCAATTTTTGCAAATGTTTTATGACAAAGGAAATGCATTCAGCACAATTTTATACCTGAAGGAAATTAAACAATCTATCCACCAACTACTGGGGGAATATTGGCTCTTTTGCTTAAATGTTCCACAATGTTCACCAGTCTGTTGTTTGTTATTGAGCGGGTAGTGTACAGTGGGCTTAAGAGCAGTGTTCACTACTAACAGCTGCCTGCTGTGAGAGAAGAGAGTGAACCAAAACAGTAAAGCTGTGAACCAGAAAACCAAAACAACGAGCTGAAAGAAGCTATAAATCTATGTGGATCTGAGGGGAACATTTAAAAAAGCCTACCATTGTTCTTGTGTTTGTGTTGCTGTCTTTTGTAGATTATGTTGTTGATCTGAAAAATCTTTTTTTTTTTAGAAAAAGACTAATAGAAAAGGCATCATAAATAATTTTTCTGAGACCTCGGCCCCTAACGTCAAACGTCAAACCCTTATTTTAGGCCACACGACATAAACAGTGCCCTTAATCCTGCATTGACTCTAAACATTGCGAGCACTGGATGGATTATCATGTACTGAAGCAGGTACAAACAACCCATATATTACTCACTGAAGAAGAAGTAACTATAGTGTTAATAGTAGTAGTACACCACTGGTGTCAACCCTCCATTCACACATGTGAAGCACCATCAGCTCCTCCAGATGGACCAGTAAAAGTGTCCCACTCTGCCCATGCAGACACAGGAAGTTCCAGTCTGGAGTTTGACTGCTGGTTTGAGGACAGATTATTGAATCCATCTTTCACTGTGGAAATACACGCTGTACTGTACAGAGACAGCTGCAAATAAACCGATATATATATATATATATATATATATATATACACAGTAAAACTTCACTAGAATGTATTGTCCTTTCAGTGGAAACTCACTTTGCAGCAGCCAGGGAAATACATAAATGTGTAAATACTGTTTATTCAAATGAACATAAAAGCCAAAAAACCATCACAGGCGGAATAAATCCATCCATCTCCAGTCCAAAAACTTTGGTAAATTTGCCAAACAAACACCAAAATAAATCACAGATGTCAAAATAAAAGCTGCTCCAGGTTGATATGTGCCCTCTCTAGCCTTCATATGTAGCAAAGTATAAGAGATGAATGTACTTTTATCCTAACAGGAAGTTATGAAACATATGCGCCAACGACACCTGTCGGCAGCTCCGAGCGGTGTGGACGGGGGAGCCCCAGTCGGCTTGGGAGTATAACCGAGTGAGGGAATTAGTTAGCTAGTTAGTTAGCTAGTTGAAGGAGAACACGGGTAACATTAAGCCAATAACGTCTCGTGTTTGCTTTGGAGATAAGTTTTACTTTTTGGCAAGTTACGTAAACAAGCGCTATAACGTGGGAGTCAGAATAAAGCAGTGATTTCTGCGTTTATTTTCTTATTGACCCTGTCTTTGAAAGGTCTGAATGAGACGGCAGAGGAGAGATAGGTGATCAGAGAGGAGAGAGGACATGAGATGGAGAGACAGTCAGCTGCAGCTGGACTCAGTGCCTGAGGGCTCTTTCAGTCTCACTAGCCAGTGCTGCAGTAATGTTACGGATCTCTGTTTTAGCCTTAGTTTATGAAATGGACTGTTTTGTCCAGGAACAATATAATAGTGACCGCCCTCAGTCTCCATCTTTCACGGTCTCTACCTTTGTATCTGTGTAACTCAGCTGAGCTAACCAACCTCATGATGTCACAGGCTAGAGTACTGCAACATGGTGGCGCTCTTGTCATGAATAATAAAACGGAGCTTGTTTTTTCTTTTAAATGGTGTCATTTGTCATGTTTGTTAAGTAATTGTTCATTAAAAGTAGAAATCCATTTAGTAAACCAGCTTAATTTGGTTGAACGTTTCTGCATAAATGCAGTATAAATGAAACCATATCTGTAATGGAGTCATTAAAATTTATTTTTGAGTCATCAGAATGTCTTTTTTTGGCCTCAACAGTAAAAGACAGCAAGTAGATGCTTCACTCTAAACATAGACGTTCTGTTTGCCTGGCGGGAGGCCGTACACAGGGAGTGTATATTTGAATACACTCTTATAGGCCGTATGCAAATCAGAGCTTTTAGGTGTTAACCTGAGCAATGCTGGTGTTTACTCTAGTTAGCGTAAGCCAGGTGCGGTGGTCGTTTATCACTGTAGAATTACAGCTGCATTACCTGCCCCGACCTCTACGTGCAGTGATGCTGCAACAGCCGCAACCGATCTCTTTTTTTTTCCACTCGTACTACAATGTGCTGTGAATAAACTTTACTGCAGAAGGCAGCAAAGACAACAACCCTGACAGAAATAACATTTGTAATACGTATGCACAGCACATGGGTGACAGTACACTGCAGAGAATCACAATATTTTCTTTGGGTGACAATGCAACACAGAAGTGTTTTTCCATAGCATTTACATGAAGGTTTAGACTGGCAAATTGCCTGCAAAAGCTCAGCAGGTGGAGAAGATGCCAATGTTTGTATTAGTCACAAAATAAAGACATTTTATTTATAAGAAAAATGGGTAGATCAGGAACACCTCGAACGGAGCAGCATTGAGAAACATGGGTCATCAAATGTTACGAACTGCTGGTGAAAAATAGACGCCACATTAAATAGGAAGTGACTGTTTTCGTTTTCTTTTTCTCTCAAGGTTCACCTTCCCAAACATTGGCTGCTCAAAGATTTACAACTATTTGCATTAACTTGCAAATGTGGCTATCATCTGGATTTGAAGTGGCTAAATTTGCCTTTCTCCTTGATCCTTGCGTCAATGTTTCAAAATTATTCCAGAGAAGACGAGACACACCTTCAAGTAGCTTCAACTTGCAAATTAAAGTGGACTCTCTGTTAACAACCAGTCTTTACTGAATGAAACAAAGCACAATGCAGTACACAGAGGAGATATAACCTCTGCTTACTTCTCCCTCTGGGCACTAATTATTTTATGGACCTGAGGAGAAGGTGTTTACTTTGAGTCACAGACTGACTGTTCACTTGTCCTCT